>NC_091235.1:22585076-22678372 GCF_040958095.1 Procambarus clarkii | reverse complement strand
TTATATACTGTAACTCAGGTCTGGAATCTTCTGTCATACAAAGCCTATATTCTACTTAGTGAAGATTTCATCAGCCTGCACATTGATTTCATAAGGTCACATTTTTTGGAGTAGGATAGTACACTGCCTTGCCCCTAGTTCAACCTTTAAATATCCAATTATACCGATTATGTAGGTGCGTTCCCGACCATGCATCCTCCACCCTCCTAAGAAGTGCCAGACCAAACAGGCTGTAGTGGATATGTGGGCATGCATGCTGCTTAACCTGTAGGACCAAACTCTTACAAGTCAAGCCTGGCCCTGGGCTGGGCTTGGGGAGTAGAACAACTCCCAGAACCCCATCCAGGTACAAGGCTCAGCCTAGTGCATGGATATTTCATAAATGATTTCAAGATAATTTTATATACACTGTAAAAGACCACTTGAAATGTGGTGAACAGGTAAGGGTGACATGATTGACGGGTAAAAGGAGAAGAGTTTGGAGTGACCAAAAGAGTTGTAGTAGATATGTGGGCCTGCGGGCCACCCCAAGGAATAGCCTGTCGGACCAAGGTCTCTCAAGTCAAGCAGTTGATGAGTCACAATAATGTGGCTAAAGATATGATGACCAAACGACACGTCAGAAAACTAAGAAACGATGACGTTTGGTCCGTCCTAGACTACAGTATTATCAAGTCTTAATTTTCTTGTGTGGTATGGTCAAGATATCACAAGTCAAGCCTGGCCCTGGGCCAGGCCTAGGGAATAGAACAACTCCCAGAACCCCCTACAGGCACAGTCGAGGTACAAGCACAGGTTTGACATGTACAGTATATGAATAAATTTGGGGTAGATATAAGTAGGAGATGTCACATACGGGGCAATAAGCTTTCTGCAGTTTCCTTAATTCTTATGGTTTTGCCAGAGAGCAGCAAAATGGCATTATTTCTTTGACAGCGCATCACATTCACATGAAGCTCATCCAACAGCCTGTTGGACCAAGCTCTCAAGTCAACCCTGGTTCCAGGTTGACTTGAGCTTGTTCTAGCTAGGCTTGGGAAGTAGAACTCCCAGAACCCCCATCCAGATGCAATCCTGGTACCTATTCATCTGAAGTCAGGGACTGGCTAGATTTCGTGTGGGTCATCTGTTACTGCCACCGGGTCTTTTCTTTTGGATTGAACCTGGCGTTCAGAATATATATCTGATAGATGTGGGTCATGGTGGCACACATATCTTTTGGGGACTGTGTCTTGGCCTTAATGACTGGCTGGTTTATGTGCCTGCCTTCAGACCACAGATCTGGTCTTTCCTAGTTGGGAAGGTTAAGGTTCCTTGTCAATTGTTTGTAATCCCAGTTAGTTCCATTGCAGGTTTAAGTGTAGCTGGGCCTGATCTGAGACTCCAGATTGGTTTTCCCGTCAGTCTTTGGTGGTGTTGAATTATTTGAACTCTTGCATCATTTTTGTGGTGGAGAGAGCTCCAGCCTGAATTTTGCCAGCATGGGTAAACCAGTGCAATAGCTGAATTTATTTATTCATAGTGCTGTACTTTAATGCATTTTTTTTCCCTCAGACAAGTGTTTGAGAAGATTGCTGCAAAGGACATGCAGTATATGAATGATGAGGAAGAAGAAATAATTATTCCAAACTTTGGCTGCAGCGACACTGATTTAGAGGTAATGATTAACAATGACTAACAATATTGTTTACAGAGTAAGTCACGATAACTTCATTGGAACAGATTATACACTAAACCCACACGTAGCAGGAAAAGTGGCGATGTTTCAGCCCATTGCAGACCATTATCAAATTGAGACTGAAAATTGAGTTGCAGATCAAGAATGGGGAGGCAAACAGAGAGTGGAAGACATAACAGGCTGCATAAGTGGTAAGGAACCTGAAAATGGGTTTGATAAAGTCAAGTAAATAGAAAAGTGTTTACTTTGCTGACGTAAACAATGCTCACCTGTGTCATTACTTGAACTCTTACTGCCGACTTTCTTATAGGGCTGCTCTTTGGCTCGAGCTGCTCTTTGGCTCGAGCTGCTCTAGTTTTCATACTGCCTCTTTGTACCTCCTGACCCTAGTGTACTCATTTCTAGCCCTTCTTAGTACTTCCTTATTTGTCTTGGTACTCTACATTTTTTTTCCAACTCCTCTTGTTTTTGTCTAATGGCATCTATTTTGCAATAATACAATACTGTCTACATTTCTGGGCAGGCAAGTGCTCTTACCATATACATTTCATTTCTAATACTAATGTTCTTTCTTTTTGTCTTTGTCTTGCTATCTTTCTTTCTTTCTGTCTTTGTCTTTCTATCTTTCTTTTTGTCTTTGTCTTTCCTGACATGAACAATGCAAGCTCTGACATGACCTGTGAAAGCTCTGACGTGACCTGTGCTAAGCTCTAAAGTGACCTGTACGAGCACTGACGTGATCTGTGAAAGCTCTGACATGTCTTATGTGAGCTCTGACGTGACCTGTCTGAGGCTTTGTTGTGACTTATATTTTGGTTATTTAGAAGTAAACACTCAACGCTTTTCTTCTTACTATCTACAGGATGTGGCTGAGTTTTATGGTTACTGGTCAAGTTATTGCACATCGATGGATTTTCATTGGGCAGACGAGTATGATATCCGTGAGGCACAACGAATTGGGCGCTGGGCTGAGAAGGTGGGTACTGCTATTTACACAACAATAATTTGGATGATAAAACTATTTAATATTATACTGTACTGTAAACAAAATTGCCAACTTTTTAATTCTCTTGAATCAGATGACTATAGAGCTGGGAAGGTAAGCAGGGAAGGGAATTGTGGGATAAGGAGGCAGGAAGGTTTAAGTAGGGATTAGGATATAAGGTGTAGGGGTTTTGCTACAGGATAGTGAACCCAACCACTGTTCAGTGGTTCTGTTCATCTGTTGTTCAACTGTTCATCTTCAGTTTGGCATGGTTCAGCCATTATGGATAAAGTGCTAGTGCGCACACACACATGCACTGTTCATAATGGACACATTTGCTACAAATTGCAGAGCCCTGTTTTGAACTCCCTGTAACTCGAGCAGGTTGGATTTTTTGGCAAATTAAGTGGGGTGCACGGATTTTCTAAGAGTTCCTAATTAGCATTCTGCACAGGTGCAGTTTGGCATGCTCTAGGGCCTGACTGAAATGGCACAGTATTGCTAATTGTGCTTTGGCCATTGCTGCTTTCTTGTTTATATGTTCAGTGGAATTAGCAGTCTTGATATTTCATAGCCCAGGATTGTAGTGGAGTTCCATACTCTTACCAGTGTGCCTCCAATGTTGATGGCTCCACATGAACTAGCCCAGCAGCCTATTGAGCTGAGCTGCATTGATTTGGTATTGATTGATTTGTACTGATCTGTATTGATTTGGGGTTATTGGTATTATTGGAGTTTGCACTCTTCCCATCTTGCTGTGTTAGCTAGCTCTTGTTTTGCCTTGTTGATTACCTTTTGTTCCCTCCTTTGACCAGCTGGTGTCGATGTAGCATGAATAACATCATCGGCAAATTGGGTAATAATGGTGTCGTCGTATACAGGGAGGGGGACATCATTGACAAATACACAATATAGGATGAAGTGGAGTGGGCTCATGCATGCTCCTTGGGGCGACTCCTGGTGATGGGGTAAATGCTTCTGCTACCTTGTTGTTGAAGAGCAGAACAATCACCGTGTCCTTCAGAAGGTTGTTAAACAGTCTTAGGAAGATAAGGTAGTTGGTAAGGTAGTCAGTTTGAATGAGAGACCATTGTGCCAAATGTTGTTGATCTCTCTGGTTGCTATTATTGCAGTTTGCTTTTCTTGCAAATACTGTCAGCTTCATCCTATATTATGTTAATAGCATGTTTAGTTGATCTCTTGATTATCTGTGTAGAGGTGGTGAGTTAACTACTACCATGTAGTAGTTAATTCAGTTTGATATTATTTTTTGTGCTTAATATTTGGTTTGGGTCTATTGTCAGCCCAAAGCATTTTGTTTGGGGCTATTGTTAGCCCAGAGCATTTGGTTTGGGACTATTTTCAGCCCAAAACATTTGGTTTGGGGCTATTGTCAGCGATAATTCTGTTCAGTCTTGCACAAAGACAGACTTTGCAGCTTGAAATTTTCCAGTAGGGTAGGGCCTAAGGTTTGCATTGATGAGGATAACTTGGATGTCTGGGGTTACGATTTTTATAATTTAGTCGTCATTCAACAGCACAACCGTTGCTCCATTGTTGGTTGGAAAAACATCTACGGGTGCAACTTCTGCATGTCTGCTCAGGGGCTATGGAAATTTCTTTTATTAGTTAATCTGTGATTTCCAATGAACTTACATTAATTTTGATCATCATTGTGAAGACATTGGTGACAAAAGGTTGTGGTTTATGATCAGGTGTGAGTTTTTAGTAGTTCAAAGATTCTTAACAGCACTTGAAGAGGGGACCTAACCTCTGTTGATAGACCTAGACCCTGCTACAAGGGTGAGAAGAAAGTTGCTCAGACTCTTGTTCCTCTAAATTTACTACTGATTGACCGTGGTCTCACGTAAGTCTGTTTGGGTAGCGAAATGAGCTTTTAAAAGTTTAGTTTAGTTTTAGTAAAGTTTAGAAAGATAGGGTGTTAGTATTATTAGGATAGTGCAAACGTGCAGCTGCAGGTGGTGGTGTGAGTGATAATGATTGGTGAGATGGAGTCTAGGTTGGGTTGGGCTGTGAATGGGTGGTGGGAAGGGGAGGGAGGTAGTAGTGTGGTGGTGAGGAGAAAGGTGATGGTGTGGGCTGGCACTGAGGTCAGGTCAGGTGAGTAGGCAGGTAAATCTTGCAGTAGCTTCAGCTACTGATCACTTCTACTTTCTTTCTACTTTATTTTCAATGAAGTCTCCTTCATATAACATACTATTTATTTGATATTACTCTATATCCTTGTCAGGAGCTTGTGATCACTTTGGGCAAATAGTCATGCATAATAAAAGGAAGATTGATTGATGTTATTGAGCTCCATTTCCATTTTTCTTAGAGAATCGAGAAGGATAATAACAAGGCTCGTCAAAAGGCTCGCAAGCAATTTAATGAAGAAGTCCGAGCACTAGTTGCATTTGTCCGCAAGAGAGATAAACGATGGATAGCGCGCAAGGTAAGAATATTTTTTATTTGTAAACCATTGTATAATAGTATATTTGAGAATAGTAGAAGGGGATAAATAAATAAAAGTAGCCATAAACATTATGTGTCAGTTTGCTAGAGGGCCCAAATGGTGACTTCCTGTAGCTAGCCATACTGGAATAGCTCCACAGATGAGTCACGTCTTCCCTAGGAATCCTTAATAGCCTTCTGGAGACTGAGATTAGAGCCAGAATCTGGTTCACTGAGAGGCACAGGAAACCATTATGGTCACCCTCACAAAGGAAATATTCAGAAAGGCAGCGAAGCAAAATGGGATACTCTGAAGTTTAGTGGGGAAAAAGAAATGACTCCACAAATGACCTATCCAATAGTCAGTCCAAACCCAGTAATAGATCTCAACAACCACCCACCCCATGAAATAGATGCAGCAGTTGACAACATACACACCTGCATCAAAGCAGCAACTCTGGCCAACTATGACCTAACCAACACCAGAATAACAAGCTTTACACACCAACCAGGGAGATCAAACAAAAAATGTGGTCATATCAGTGGGAGTGTGTGAGGAGCATCCACATAGGTCACCCCTCTTTGTAAACAATACAAGCCCTCAGACATAAAGTTTGTCTGAAGCCTAACGTTCTTGCATAAGCATCACATCTGGGGAGCCTTTTCCAACCAGTATAGGAAAGAACCAGCCAATTTTTGGAGGAAAATTAACACCTTGGTTCGACCAACACTCCACTCTTCCATCTAGATTATACATAAACTGATGACAGTAATGACATATTGTGGCAAACCATATAAGTTGTATGAATACAAACAGTTTAAAATGTATGTACCGGTATGTATACAGGTAGTGATGAAAAATAAAGATGCAAGACTTGTCCAAGGCCTTGCATTCAAAGTTTGTACACTTTAAATCCTTTAACGAGGATCTATTGAAGGTCAAGTCTGGTGCCAGCAGCCAGAGTAATTCCCGGTCCACTAGCATATATTAACCCCTTAATATTAAAGTATTAATTTTAATATTAATTATTAAAATATTAATATTATTATTATTATAAATAATAATAATATTAATAAGTTATGGTAGTGTCTACTCAGACATAACAACATAGGATAAGTCTTTTGCACTCTCGTGAGTGCTTTGTCGAGGTCTGAGTATGCGGTTAGGGCGAGACTTACATCTCAATGTCTAAAGAGGCTGCTACCTGGGTTCCAATCCTCTTATCCTTCTTGTGGTATACACGGACTTCGTAAAGGCATTTGATAAATGTAACTATGGAGTGATAGCATACAAAATGAGGTCAGTGGGAATAACTGGTAAAGTAGGATGGTGGATATTCAATTTTATGTCGTACAAACCACAGAGTAGCAGTCAACCAAATAAAATTGAGTCCAAGCGCAGGTAAAAGCTCTGTACCTCATGGTAAAGTCCTTACACCACTGTTTTCCTGATTCTCATATCAGACATAGACAAAAAGTACAAGTCACAGCTTCGTATCGTGCTTTGCAGATGGCACAAAAATCAGCATGAAAATTAATTCCATTGAAGACATTGATAAACTACAAGCAGATATTAATAAAGTTTTTGACTGGGCAGCAGAAAATATCAATGATGTTTAACAGTGATAAATTCCAGGTACTCAGGTATGGTAAAAATGAGGTCCTTAAAATACAGGGTAGTACAAAACACAAACTAATATGCCCATAGAAGGAAAGCAGCATGTAAAGAATCTGGGAATTATGACGACTTAACGTTTAGGGAACATAACCAAACAAATATAGCATCAGCCAGGAAAGTGATAGGATGGATTATGAGAATCTTCAAATCCAGGGATCCCATCACATTGGTTGTACTATTCAAATCACTTGTGCTGTCCCATTTTGAGTTTCTAAACCTGAAGATTAACAAGTTTAAAACGTTCACAATTTGTAGTCTCATTCTGCTTCATTTCTCTCTCTGTGAAGCTGATAGTTGTCTGTTTTGCTTCGCTTCCTTTCTGTGTTTTTTCAGTGAGGGTGATAGTAAGACTCCCCTGCTTCCTGTGCCCCTGTGAGGACGCCAAGCTTTGGTCGCTCGTCTCCACTAGGCAACTGAAGACTTTTAGGGCTGATGTGTGTGATTAGCAAGGAGCTATCTCAGTGCAGCTGGCCACAGGGAGCCACCAAGGCCCACCCAGCATGAGGCTCTTCATTACATTCAGTGCTTGTTTTTTGTGATGTGTTAGAAGCATTTATATGTTGGTAGGATGTATTTCTAGAACTGATTCATAGATCTATAATTCACTGTTGACTATTAATTGTATTGTATTGAACATTCTTAGCCATTAGTTAAAAGGTTAACTCTTTTAATTGAACAATCCTCTCCTTTCCTCCCTGTTGTTTAAGGTTGGAGCATGACAGGTCATGTTGCAGGAGGTTTTATAGAGCTTATAAGAATTTATTGACAAAGTGATTATTATGTTAATAATTTTCCTGTCTCAAATTTAATCAGAAAATCATGGAAGCGAAGATTGCAGAAAATGCTCAGAAGCAAGAAGCATGTCAGCGCAGGCAGCGAGAAGCAAGGCAGATAATGATGAAAGAAGATGTAGAGCAAGAGAAGGCTAACTTGGCAGCCTATGAAGATGAGCTCAAGGTTCGTTCAAGTTAAAGGACATGTAAATGACCTTCACTACTGAATACTAAAATTCTTTGTATATTTTTTGCAGTCTGTAATGCATATAAAAGTTCATAAATTGCTCGCTTCTAGTGTCATAATGTATGCAAGTAGTCTATGATTTGCACAAGGGTTACAATCCTGTAAAATGTGTAAAGCAAAGAATCATGTTACAGTATAAAAAAACATTTATACAGTACCTAGGCTTGATTTTCTACATTCCTCCTGCATCATGAATTTATTAGTTTGTTAGAGCGAATAATTGTCTCGGCTTTTCCACGCAAGTAATTTGTAAATGGTATAATTTTTGCATACTGTACATTTGTTTATATTTTGCAGGCAATGCAGGAAAAGTTTGCAGAAGAGTGGGGATTGTCAGGAAGTGAGAGTAGTGAATATTTTGAAGAGGATGAAGAGGATATAAGCGAACTCTCAGAAAACAAAGCCCTTGAAAAGGATGAAGATAATTTTCAAGATGACTTGTATTGCGTGGCATGTAATAAATTTTTTAAGACAGAAAAATCGTAAGTACTGTACTGTATTGCTGAACAATTTTTTTAAGTTCAGTGTAAGTAATTACTTGGCTTTTATCACTTGAAAATATTTTTGTAATACAGGATAACTTTTTCAGGTTCACTGTGCAGTGTCTCATGCATATCTGCCAGTTTACCTACTGTGTTCTTAGAAATATATACAATCAGGCAGCTGTGGCATGCATCACAATGCTATATGGAATTTTGAAGCATCTCTACAAGGGCACAATTTACTGAGTGAGGTATTTGAGAATATTCAATCCAGCACAGAAATGAAGTTCAAATGGCCTATCCAGACAAAATCTAAGACACTCCAAGCTCCTGCTTGTGATCATAAATTATTGGCAAGCAAGGGTGCTCACCAACTACCACTGGTGAGTGTGGCCCACCCCACCACTTGTCACCAGATGGCAGTACCTCACCCTAGTCACTGACTGACTGACACTGACACTTTACACTGACCCAAGCCAGCTCATATCCCAGACGTGTTTTGGTGTGTTGTCAGCAAGCTGATACTTGTCGAGTGCACTGTGTCATATTTTTCTGTTTTACTCTTATATTATGGGTATGCACTCACCCATTATGGGGAGCCGGTCGGCTGAGCGGACAGCACGCTAGACTTGTGATCCTGTGGTCCCAGGTTCGATCCCGAGCGCCGGCAAGAAACAATGGGCAGAGTTTCTTTCACCCTATGCCCCTGTTGCCTAGCAGTAAAATAGGTACCTGGGTGTTAGTCAGCTGTCACAGGCTGCTTCCTGGGGGTGGAGACCTGGTCGAGGACCGGGCCACGGGGACACTAAAGCCCCAAAATCATCTCAAGATAACCTCAAGGTAATTACACACACACACACACACACACACACACACACACACACACACACACACACACACACACACACACACACACACACACACACACACACATCCCATAATGGGTGAGTGCATACCCATAATATAAGAGTAAAACAGAAAAATATGACACAGTGCACTCAACAAGTATCAGCTTGCTGACAACACAATTAGGTGAGTATATGTGTACATACATACTTTTTCCTTATACTGAGGTCCCCAAGGTTGAACTACTGACCCTACCCAGGATGCAACCCCCACAACAGTTTCCTAACTACCAGGTACCTATTTACTGCTGGGTGAAAAAAAAGTACCCAACCATTTGTTTTACCCAGGATTGAACCCAGTATGCCTGGATTATTCATGGCCCAGTTGAGAGTCGAGAATGAACCCATCTGTTCTAACAACATTGAATGAATTAGTAGTGTGCTGGTTAGATGTAATTATGGGTTCTTGATTAAGAACAATTGAATGAATTGTGAATTGAGGTTTCTAAATATTTGTAAGTGTCCAAATAAGATTAATGTTCAAGTCTTCTTTCCAGGATGGAAAGTCACCAAAGGTCTAAGAAACATAAAGAAAGTCTAGAGAGACTTAAAGCTGCCATGCTGGCTGACGATAAAGAATATTTTAAAGACGATAGTCAGGATTCCAAAGTCCTAAAAGATAATTCACAAAGTAAGTACAGTATTATGTACATATTTAGAACCTATAATTGTTTTTATTATCCATTTGATATACTGGCTTGTGGTAGTAAAGTGAACATGTGAAAGAACTGGCAGATGTGTTCATTAAGTGGCACAATAACATCAGGCATGCACATCACATCACATCTACCAGTCGCATCAGTTGCACGAGTTCATATGGTTCTTAGGGCCAGACCCCTGCAAAAGACATGCCATAGTGCCTTTCAGCTCTGTTATGTGATGTCATTACAAACACGTTGGCTCTGGGGTTTTGTGATCAGTTCTCATCAGGCTTCCCAGGGTTGGTGGTCGGGTCCATTGCTTCAGGTGCGCAGGTGTGTGGCAAGCATTATGGAGGATTCAGTTCCCTCCGTGATCCAGCTGCACCTTGACTGTTCCCCAGTGGTTCACTGCCTGAACCATTAATGGGTCTCTTCAGTCTTATTCCATGTGGTGCTAGACTCTGTGAGTGGCTCGTCTTCTGATTTCTTGGGGTTTAGCTCTCAGTGCAGTTCACAGGTTGGGTGTTTCCAGTGTCCTTGCTAATGATTTATCTCGGTTCCATCCCATCTTAATGCAGTGGACCATCAGCAGTGTCTTTCCAGTGGCTCTGCAAAACGTTTGGTTTCCCCAAGGTGGATCACATCATGTCAGCATAGAACTGGCGCCTTTCATCCTTTCATTTGTTGTGTCTGCAGGGAGCAATTTGTCACTACTGACATACCACCACTTCAGTTTTGGTGGACACTATGTTGATCAATCTCGTTGATCCCGTTTCTCAGGTTGTCTGCAGTGTCATCAAGACATCTCTGGTCTATCCCCAGGTTGATGATGGTCACAAATATGCTGCACTCGCAGTGGTCTTCTCTAATATGTATTGGTCTTGGGGATCTTGGCGAACTAACAGGGTCATGGCAGCCAGGTGTTCAGTAAATCTCTCTAGTCCTCTTTAGTATTGTGTTGCCCTGAGTCATGTTTCCTGGCCGTTAGTGTCTCCACTTCAACTTAGTGTCTCTTAGAGTTCATAAGATTAAGGTTCATTGCTATATTATCTGCTCCTGGACTGATCTGATAGCTGATGCTGGACTGTATTAGAAAACCTGGTGGCGACATTCGGTATTATCACGTTTTGCCTAGTCATGTGTGTGTACATTTTTTGTATTATATGGAGAGTTATTTGACAGTTTAGTTGTTTTTGAGTCTTGTGAACACAGCAGATATCTGTAAAGCTTCACTGACTTTCTGGATGCTTTCCCGCTGAAATGTCATTTGCTCCCTGCACCTTATGCGAAAGGGCCAAGTTTTGGCTCGGGTCCATGGGAGGCTAAATGAACTCGTGCAACTGGTGTGACTGGTAGATTGGACCAATCTCAGCGAGATTGTTACAGGAAGACACCAAAAAATGACATTTCATTACATTTAATGCTGGGTTTTTCTTTAAATTAGGTGATGATAATGATGCACAACAGACAAAAAGTTTAAAGAAAAAGAAGAAGAAGAAGAAAACTGGAAATACTGCTCTAACAGAAGAGCTTCCCAGTCCTGTTGACCCAAGCCCACTTGATAAGAGAAAGAAATCCAGAAAAAAGACTCGACAAGATATCTGTGAAATAGAAATAAAAGTCGGGAAGTCTGATAAATGCAGTGAAAGTGAAACTGAAAATGATGTTATAGTAATCAATGATCACAATGATGCAAGTAAACAAGCCAAGGAAATTCCTGTAAGTGTTAAGAGTGAAGAGACTGATTATATAAATTTAGAAAATTGTGAATCTGAATCAACACCCTCTGTCATTAACACCAAAAATGATGAGAGAACTAAATTGGAGTCAGATAGTGAAAATTCTAAGAAACCTGAAATAAAACCAAAGTTGAAAGGTAAAAAAGCTAAGGAAGCCAGGAAGCAGGCACGGGAAGCAAGCAACTGTGTTGAACCAGACATGTCGGTGAGTACACAAGTTTATCTAGTTTAGACAATTTTGAGCTTTGTATCTTATTCAGATTTTGGGTTGATGCCTCCCAACCCAATGACACTGGGAAATGGTAATGCTAGTGTGTTCATGATAGTGTGTTCATGATAGTGTGTTCATACAGTACCTTAATTTAGTGCCATTTGAATATCCAGTGACTTTGATGGTGCTACTGTACATAGTCTTCCTGCTTGGTGCCATCTTTTTGATAATTACTTATACCTCTGAATACTGTAGTGATTTTTTAGAATCATATTTGTTTTCCCAACATCCCTCAATAGAAGACTTGGGGAATCTGATGCCTTTTTCCTTGTCCCAGTATTGCCATCCCTAATGATTGCTATGAAACTTTGAACATTCTGTAACACTGATAAATAGCCTTCCTGGCTTGACACTGTTAATTATTTACACCTCGCCTATCATTATTCATCATGTTTATATGCTCATTGTACTGCCTCTGCTGCCTTCAACCTGGATTTGCTCCAGTACCTTGTACCCATTGTAGCAGCCTGTACTAATCACAGCATTGTTTGCATACTAGATATGACTACATGTATAAACCTACTATAATTGAAACACCTTTTTTTGTACATTTCATTCATTCATTCATTTGTCTTTGCTTTTTCAGGTAAATAAATGCACAGTGTGTGGAAGTATATATTCTTCTAAGAATAAATTGTTTACCCACATTAAAGCTGAAGGACATGCTGCATTCAAGACTCCGGGCAAAGAAGTAAAAGGGAAGATTAGAGCCAAGAAATAATAGTTATACTGTATATTGAATTTAGTTTTTAATAAATTATTTATTATATGGCAAGCTTTCTTGTTAAAGTAATTTATAGTTTATTTCCCCACTTTTAATTTCTTTGTTCCGAAAGAAAATATTAAATACCTATTATATCTATAAGTCAGTATTTCGGACCTTAACCCTCAAACCGCGCATATCATATATAAATGATATCAGTGACAAAACCGAAACCGCGCACATCATTTATATATGATTTCGTGTCTAGCGCTATAATTTAAACTCCCCGCCTGGGATAGGGGCAGCTATAGTACAGCCACGACCAATAGTTGCCAGATGCCACCTAGAAAAAAAATCCAGGCCAACATTCTTGGGTGTGAGAGCGTCAGTATTGAGCAAGCCACCAAGGCTGGCGCACGCAGCACGAGCTCTCAGCACCGCTGTTCAGCTTGTGACTACAGCATCGCCTACAAATACCATAATATATATGATACTGCTATTATTTAGCAGTGAGAGTATTACTGAAGCCCCCTGACTGATAAAACTGACCAGGATTCTGATAATAGCAGGATTGTGGTGATAATTAGCGCTGTGCTCCATGGAGGGAGGCGTAAGGCTGTGCGAGGGAGGGTTGTGGCGTCGTCTTCTGACTCTGTGGCCACCATTTATTGACTGCACTCACCATACCAGCTTAGTGGTTCGATATGGTGAACACAAATGTAGATACTTATATATAATATGTGTATATAGCATAATAACACCAAAAACAATATTGTTGAAGGACAAATATTAGTGCATCTGGCCTTGAGGGCGGCCGCCGATCAGCTGTGTGAGTAGCTACGTCTTTGTGGCCTTTACTCACCATACAAGCTTAGATGTACAGTTATGGTGAACAAAACATGTAAATACGTATATATAACGTCTGTGTATAGTGAATAAATACAGAAAGAGTATTGTAGGAGGTGAGTGAGGTGGTGTTGAGGGAGTGAGTGGCTCGCTGGTGTTTGGCGGTCACTCCTCGTTGCTTTTTGACTCACAAGACCAACTTAGTAGTTCGTTATGATGTACAAAACATGCAAATACTTATATATAACCTGTGTATATAGTGTAACAACAGCAAAACTATTTGTTTATTGTTTTATGAACATAATAATTGCATCACTAATATGCACACCATAATTTTGAGTACAGCGATGGTTCACACATTTTATAATATAAATATATCACAATTCACTGTATGGAATAATATTACTGTAAAAAAACTAAGAAAAAATCAATCAGAGACATTGAAATAATTAGGTAATAATATATTTGTGGCAACTGCCGTCTGACAGCTCGGGCGGAGTAGACCTCATCTGGCGAAGGCTCTGCCAACGCCCCTTTTTTGCCACACTTCCCTATCCTATTGTGGCTAAAATATGCCACCTACTATTTTTTTTGTTATTTTTTCCGTGATCAGGGAACAAAAATGAACACTTCTATAAGACGAAAGAATTTTTTGGATTTTTTTTTTTGTTGCGCCTGTGGGTGTGAATTCCATTTGGGCCCCTAGCGGTTTGAGGGTTAATTAAAAATTAACATCTACAAGATTTATATAAGTGAATTCAAATATTAGTCCTGTTGCATTTTGACACCTAGAATGGAATTTGACCAAACTTTGTAAAATGAAAGAGACTGTTAGGAAGTCATTGGCTATGAGCAAATTTAATATGAAGTGAAAATGTACACATTCAATATGCAACTCAAAAATCAGGGTGGCAGTACCCAATGGCCACAATATTAAAGAGCAACGCCAATTCAACATTGATTCCTCATGAAACCCATACCACTTGAATATTGTGGCCACTACCAGTGGGCACAATATTCAAGTACTTTACTAGCCTAGTTGTGCTTGTGGGGGTTCAGCTTTGGCTCTATGGTTGTCAATCAACTGGTGTACAGATTCTGGACCCTATTGGGATCTAATAAATCTACATTTGAAACTGTGTATGCAGTCTGCTTCCATCACATAACAAATAGAATGCATTAGTGAACTACCTGTTCTCTGACACCGAAAAAATTCTTTCTAAAGTCTCTGTGGCTCATTTGGGTACTAAGTTTCCACCTGTGTCCCCTTGTTCATGTTTCACCCATGCTAAATAGTTTGTCTTTTGTAGGTGGTCACCATGTCTTCCCTTACTTTCCCGTCTTCCAGGGATGCGAGGTTTAGCTCCCGTATGTTGACCAGACCACACACACTAGAAAGTGAAGGGACGACAACGTTTCGGTCCGTCCTGGACCATTCTCAAGTCCCTTTGGGACTTCCCTGGTGACATTTCGCCACTGATGTCTCTTCCCCTTAGTTACTTGCCGTTTCCTGTTGCTTAGATACGCCCTTATGCATTGGAGTCCATTACCTTTTACTCCTGCCTGTGTCTCCAAGCTTTGTAACAGCCTTTTATGGGGTATTGTCAAAGGCTTTCTGACAGTCCAAGAAAATGCAGTCTGCTCAACATTCTTTTTCTTGCCTGGTCATAGAATTTTATTAAGTCTGTGAGGCACGATTTATCATCCCTGAACCCATGTTGGTGGTGTGTTACAAAAGCTCTTTTCCTCCAGATGTTCTATGAGCCCTTTCCTCATTTTCATCTCCATCACCTTGCATGGTATACAAGTTAGGGAAACTGGCCTGTAGGTCAATGCCTCTTGCCTGTCACCCTGTTTGTATATTGAGACTACATTAGCTGTCTTCCAGCTTTCCACTATGTCTTCTGTTTCCAGTGACCTGTTATACACCAGAGAGAATAGCACACTTAGTGCTTCTGCACCCTATTTTAGTATCCATGGTGAGATTCTGTCAGGCCCAACAGCCTTTTGTCACATTCAGCTCCAACAGATTCCTTTTGACATCACTGGTGGGTTTGTCACTGCCTCATTTAGTACAGGGACTTCTCCTTGCTCTATTGTGAATACCTCCCGGAATCTCTTGTTGCGTTCTTCACACACCACCTTGTCATTCTCTGTATCTGTTCTCCCCTTTTCTCAGTTTCATCACTTATTCCTTCACTGCTGTTTTCTTCCTGATGAGGTTGTGGAGCAGTTTTGGTTGGGTCTTTGCTTTACTCATGATGTAATTTTCATAATCTGTCTCTGCTTCTCTCTTCACTCTGAGGTACTCATTCCTGGCCCTCTGGTATATCTCCCTGCTCTCTGGTGTTCTGTTATTCCTGTAGTTTCTCCATATTCTTGTACTCAATTGCTTTGTTACCTTACATTCCTGATTAAACCATGGATTCTTCTGTTGCTTTTCATTTTTCTCTTTGGACTGGGATAAACCTGTTTGCAGCTTCCTGGTGGTGACGTCATATCTTATCAAAAACTAACTATATCATATCAAAAACCGCGCGAAAATCGCGCGGTTTTTGGCCGATAGCGGCAAAAATCGACCGACTTTCGCCGCTAGCGGCCAAAAAAGGGGCTATTTTTGCCGCTAGCAGTCAAAAATCTGGCGATTTTCGCCGCTTGCGGCCAAAAACCGTGCGATTTTCGCAGCTGGCTGGCAAAAATTGCGCGATTTTCGCCGCTACCGGCCAAAAATCGCGCGGTTTTCGCCGCTAGCGGCCAAAAACCGTGCGATTTTCGCAGCTGGCGGGCAAAAATCGCGCGATTTTCGCCGCTACCGGCCAAAAATCACGCGATTTTCGCAGCTGGCGGGCAAAAATCGCGCGATTTTCGCCGCTACCGGCCAAAAATCGCGCGATTTTTGCCGCTAGCGGCCAAAAACCGTGCGATTTTCGCAGGTGGCGAGCAAAAATCGCGCGATTTTCGCCGCTACCGGCTAAAAATCGCGCGATTTTCTCAGCTAGCGACAAAAAACCGCGCGATTTTCGCCAGTAGCGGGCAAAAATCGGGCGATTTTTCCCGCTAGCGGCGAAATTCGCTCGATTTTTGCCCGCTACCGGCGAAAGTCGGTCGATTTTTGCCGCTATTGGCCAAAAACCGCGCGATTTTCGCTGCTAGCGGCCAAAAACCGTGCGATTTTCGCCGCTAGCGGCCAAAAATCGCGCGATTTTCGCCGCTAGCGGCTAAAAACCGCGCGATTTTCGCCGCTACCGGCCAGTAGCGGGCAGAAATCGGGCGAATTTCGCCGCTGGAGGGCAAAAATCGGGCGATTTTCGCCGCTAGCGGCCAAAATCTCGCGAATTTTGCCCCCTAACGGCAAAATTCGCCAGATTTTTGGCCGCTAGCGGCGAAAATCGCCCGATTTTTGGACGCTACCGGTGAAAATCGCGCAATTTTTGGGCGCTAGCGGCGAAAATCGCACGGTTTTTGGCCAAAAAATCGGTCGATTTTCGCCGCTTGCGGCCAAAAATCGTGCGAATTTCGCCACTAGCGCCAAAACTCGTGCGAATTTCGCCGCTAGCGGCCAAAAATCGTGAGAATTTCGCTGCTAGCGGTCAAAAATCGCGCGATTTACGCCGCTAGCGGCCGAAAACCATGCGATTTTCGCCGCTAGCGGCCAAAAATCGTGCGAATTTCGCCGCTAGCGGCCAAAAATCGCGCGATTTTCGCCGCTACCGGCCAAAAACCGTGCGATTTTCGTAGCTGGCGGGCAAAAATCGCGGGATTTTCGCCGCTACCGGCCAAAAACTGCGCGATTTCCGCATCTGGCGGCCAAAAACCGTGCAATTTTCGCCGCTAGCGGCCAAAAACCGTGCGATTTTCGCAGGTGGCGAGCAAAAATCGTGCGATTTTCGCTGCTACCGGCTAAAAATCGCGCAATTTTCTCCGCTAGCTGCAAAAAACCGCGCGATTTTCGCCAGTAGCGGCCAAAAATCGGGCGATTTTTCCCGCTAGCGGCGAAGATCGCCCGATTTTTGCCCGCTACCGGCGAAAATCGCGCGGTTTTTGGCCGCTGGCAGCGAAAATCTCGGGGTTTTTGGCCGCTAGCGGCGAAAATCGTGAAAATTTCGCCGCTAGCGGCCAAAAATCGCGCGATTTTCGCCGCTAGCGGCCAAAAACCATGCGATTTTCGCAGCTGGCGGGCAAAAATCGCGCGATTTTCGCCGCTACCGGCCAAAAACTGCGCGATTTTTGCCACTAGCGGCCAAAAATCGCCTGATTTTTGCCCTGCAGCGGCGAAATGCGATCGATTTTTTTCCCGCTACCGGCGAAAATCACGCGTTTTTTGGCCGGTAGCGGCGAAAATCGCACGGTTTTTGGCCGCTAGCAGCGAAAACCGCGCGATTTTCTCTGCTAGCGGCCAAAAACCGCGCGATTTTCGCCGTTAGCGACCAAAAATCGGAAGATTATCGCCGCTAGCAGGGAAAATTCGCGCGATTTTCGCCGCTAGCGGGCAAAAATCAGGCGATTTTCGCCGCTAGCGGCCAAAAATCGCGCGATTTTCGCCGGTAGCGGCAAGAATCGGGCGATTTTCTCCGCTAGCAGGGAAAACTCGCGCGATTTTCGGCGCTAGCGGGCAAAAATCTGCCGATTTTCGGCGCTAGCGGGCAAAAATCGCCCGATTTTCGGCGCTAGCGGCCAAAAATCGCCCGATTTTTGCCCCAATATTGTAGCGAAAGTAGCCCAAATTTAGGCTACAAAGTAGCGAAAGTAGCCCAAAATTGGGCTACAAAGTAGCGAAAGTAGCCCAAAATGGGGCTACAAAGTAGCGAAAGTAGCCCAAAATTCAGCTACAAAGTAGCGAAAGTAGCCCAAATTTGGGCTACAAAGCAAAAGTAACCCAAAATTGGGCTACGAAGTAGCGAAAGTAGCCCAAATTTGGGCTACAAAGTAGCCCAAAATTGGGCTACAAAGTTGCGAAAGTAGCCCGAAATTGGGCTACAAAGTTGCGAAAGTAGCCCGAAATTGGGCTACAAAGTAGCGAAAGTAGCCCAAATTTGGGCTACAAAGTAGCGAAAGTAGCCCAAAATTGGGCTACAAAGTAGCGAAAGTAGCCCAAAATTGGGCTACAAAGTAGCGAAAGTAGCCCAACTAAGAGTCTGGATCCATTCATGCAGGCAACTGAAACTGTTTTTGGCCGCTACCGGCGAAAAACCGTGCGATTTTCGCAGCTGGCGGGCAAAAATCGCGGGATTTTCGCCACTACTGGCCAAAAACCGCGCGATTTTCGCAGCTGGCGGGCAAAAATCACGCGATTTTCGCCGCTACCGGCCAAAAATCGCGCGATTTTTGCCGCTAGCGGCCAAAAACCGTGCGATTTTCGCCGCTAGCGACCAAAAGCCGTGCAATTTTCGCCGCTAGCGGCCAAAAACCGTGCGATTTTCGCAGGTGGCAGAGCAAAAATCGGGCGATTTTCGCCGCTACCGGCTAAAAATCGCGCGATTTTCTCCGCTAGCGGCAAAAAACCGCGCAATTTTCGCCAGTAGCGGCCATAAATCGGGCGATTTTTCCCGCTAGCGGCGAAGATCGCCCGATTTTTGCCCGCTACCGGCGAAAATCGCGCGGTTTTTGGCCGCTGGCAGCGAAAATCGCGCGGTTTTTGGCCGCTAGCAGCGAAAATCGCGGTTTTTGGCCGCTAGCGGCAAAAATCGACCGATTTTCGCCGCTAGCGGCCAAAAAAGGGACTATTTTTGCCGCTAGCGGCCAAAAAAGGGACTATTTTTGCCGCTAGCGGCCCAAAATCGGGCGATTTTCGCTGGTAGCGAGCAATAATCGTGCGAATTTCGCTGCTAGCGGCCAAAAATCGTGCGAATTTCGCCGCTAGCGGCCAAAAATCGTGCGAATTTTGCCGCTAGCGGCCAAAATTCGTGCGAATTTCGCCGCTAGCTGCCAAATATCGCGGGATTTTCGCAGGTAGCGGCCAAAAATTGCGCGATTTTCGCCACTACTGTTGCAAAAATCTGGCGATTTTTGTTGATTTTTGCCGCTAGCGGCGAAAATCGCGCAATTTTTGGCCGCTAGCGGCGAAAATCGTGAAAATTTCGCCGCTAGCGGCTAAAAATCGCGCGATTTTCGCCACTAGCGGCCAAAAACCATGCGATTTTCGCAGCTGGCGGGCAAAAACCGCGCGATTTTCGCCGCTACCGGCCAAAAACTGCGCGATTTTCATCACTAGCGGCCAAAAATCGCCTGATTTTTGCCCTGCAGCGGCGAAATTCGATCGATTTTTTCCCGCTACCGGCGAAAATCACGCGTTTTTTTGGCCGGTAGCGGCGAAAATCGCACGGTTTTTGGCCGCTAGCAGCGAAAACCGCGCGATTTTCGCTGCTAGCGGCCAAAAACCGCGCGATTTTCGCCGTTAGCGGCCAAAAATCGGACGATTTTCGCCGCAAGCAGGGAAAATTCGCGCGATTTTCGCCGCTAGCGGGCAAAAATCAGGGTTTTTCGGCGCTAGCGGGCAAAAATCAGGGTTTTTCGCCGCTAGCGGCCAAAAATCGCGCGATTTTCGCCGGTAGCGGCCAGAAATCGGGCGATTTTCTCCGCTAACAGGGAAATTTCGCGCGATTTTCGGCGCTAGCGGGCAAAAATCTGCCGATTTTCGGCGCTAGCGGCCAAAAATCGCCCGATTTTTGCCCCAATATTGTAGCGAAAGTAGCCCAATTTTGGGCTACAAAGTAGCGAAAGTAGCCCAAATTTAGGCTAGAAAGTAGCCTAATTTTGGGCTACAAAGTAGCAAAAGTAGCCCAATTTTGGGCTACAAAGTAGCCCAAATTTGGGCTACACAGTAGCGAAAGTAGCCCAAAATTGGGCTACAAAGTAGCGAAAGTAGCCCAACTAAGAGTCTGGATCCATTCATGCAGGCAACTGAAGCCGCTTTCTCTTATATTAATGGTTGCCATGTTGTTCCTATCGAACTCCTGTCCGAGTCTTCCGTCGTTTAGTGGAGGATTGTAAAATAACTGCTATCATCATCTTAGGTCCCATAGTCATAGTTCTTGTTATGTAATCTCCGAGTCCTTCACAGCTCAGAATTTCCATCTCTTTTTAAAACTCCAGTCCTTTCTTATCTGCAGGGCAACTCCTCCACTCCCTTCCCTTTTTTTCCTTACTATATAGTAGTCCTGAGGAAACTGTATTTGTTACAATGCCTGACAATTTTGTTTGAGTCTTATTACATCTGGGTTTCTTCCTGCACCCTTTTGGCCAGTTCACTTGCTTTATTAATAATCCCATCGATGTTTGGGTACATTACCTTGAAGCAAACTTTCCTATATCCATTATCTCACACACACACACCCCCCACTAGTGTAGGAAGCCTTTCCATAGGCACTGTGGATGAGCCTACTTTGGTAGGCTCATCCACAGTGCCTAGGCTCTTGTATAGTAGTTACCAGGGATTTAGGGGGAGGCAGGGTGGGGGAATGGAGGGCCAAGATCTTGCCCGGGCCTGCTTTGGACAGGAAGGTGACCAGGGGATGGGGAGGCAAGGGGTGCTCGGGGTGAGGGAGGATTTGGGTGGGCCTCATGCAAGGGAAAGGGAGGGCTTGGGGTATCAGGTGGGGGTGTTGTAGTCCCCTCTGGGGTTGGATTGACGAGGAATCAAAATTGAATTGGTGTTGCACTTGAATATTGTGACCACTGGGCCACATGTAAACAGCTTTCCTGACTACTTTTATTAGTAATTTAGTGTGAAAACAGAGAAAGAAGTGAGATAACTTGAATAACGGTCTCACTAAAAGGTAATTTTTCCATCTACTCCTTACCCTGCTTTCCAAGCTGTACCCCTGTTGCTATCTTGGGCCATGAATTATAACCAGGAATTCTAAAATGGAAGAGTTTGGTAATTCAAATTACTTCAGTCATAGTTTTCAAGTAAGTAAACTGCAGGAGTAGGCAGATAAACCATGAAAATGTGTGGGCAACCATGTTGTAGTACAACAAATATAAAATTTGTTCGTTTTTGGAGACTTATGGTAAGAAATTCAGCTAACTCAAATACGGGTGGGCTCCACATGATTTGGATTACAAAGAGTAGACAGTACTAACACGTAATTATCAAACGATAGTACAAAATATGAGGCTCAGCTTACCGGTGCTATGCTGATATTTTTAGCTGCTGCTGCATGCAGTTTTCAGGTCAAGGCTTCAGGCTTTTGTTTCCTTCAAGAAACATACCGTAGCAGTATGCAACTAAGAGCTCCTGCAATAGGAGGAATCCATATGGGTCACAAGCCCACCTGGGTGTGTGGAAGGATCGAGTGTCCGGATCTAGGGTGCATGTAGAAACACTATCTTCAAGATGTTTATTGATACATACCCATCCACCTGGAGTCCAGGAAGCGACTGGTTCAGAATGAGTCGCCTTTGGGCTCTGCCATCTGGAACCAATCTTCAAACATACATGTAGTCTTTCGACGACATTTTCAGAGAAATTACATTCTGACCTTCCTCATTGACTGCCTGATTTTGTCCTTCCCCTATTTTCTGCTTTGTCTGCTGGCCAGGGATCTGAGTTTCAGTTGCCACGCTTTTGCATTTTGGTAAATAAGCAGAAATCCTTGTTGGTGCAGTTTCAGGTTCAGACTTGTCTGGGATAATAGAAAGACCTTCCTTTTCCTCACTCGGTTGATCCTGTTGCAGCCGTGCCTCGGTCTGGCTGGTGCCAGAGACAGGCACCAAAGAAAAAGTCCTTGCTTTTTCTATGAAATATCAAGCACCTTTTGGGCAGCCTGAACTTTGCCTGTGTTGAGTATCTAGTGAAAGAGCTACCACTTTCTCTGGTGGGCAACCTTTTGGCACTGATAAATAACACTGATAATGTTTTGTAAGCCCCGTCTTGCCCGAGGTGGATTCTGTCTTATTTTCTTCAAGACATTCTACAAGGTTACAATTTATACTACAATTCTACAATTTAACAGATAATGTGGAGTCAACAGGAAACAATTTTGAAGGCATCATGGAGTCTCTCAGACCCCATGTTCACATCTAAATGTTGTACTGTTCTTAAGCCAGTATATATATATGGCAAACAAATTTTGGGAAACAAAAGTGAATTGTACGGTATTTTTACAGAGGACACCAAATTTGAAGATAATTATTTGAAATGTAACACTACATTAAATTTATTTTAACTCAAAATCGAAGCACCTAGTTGTATATACAAATGAAACCAACACTGCTTAATGGAATTTAAATCTGATGTAGAACAAATTTCTTTCTATAATAGTCAAGGGCCATATTACCCAGTAATATGTGTAGACATTTTGACAATACACAAGCACATCAACTTTTAAAACAATAATTGTATTTGAAATTGACCACAGACTCCAATAAAGTACAGTACTGTACTGCCAAATCATAGTTTCGCCTCGGTGCTTACTGGATGTAGAAATCAGAATTTCTTTTGCGTGTAAATTAAGGTTAAGAAAATACACTCTGCCAGGCCAATTTGCTGATTGAATAAGAAATTGTTAAAACATAATTAACAAACTAACACGAACTGATCAAATAGTGTTTAATGGCAGTCTCTCGTACACTTTGACAACATGACTAATGGGGATATGTACTTACATTAGTGTATTGTATTACAAATTCTGACTATAGTATATTATTTAGTACATTACCGTTATGCTTTATAGCACTAAATGATGAAACTGCAAGTAACTAAAGAATTCACCCTTTCAACCAGAGAGGTTCATAGACACTCTCAATGAAGATTAATAGAAAAGTGTCGTGCCAATACTTTAAAATAAAATTGTTCATATCTCTGTACAATATTAATCAAGGAGCTAAAATCTATGTACACCATAAATTTATGAGCACTGCATTATACAGTAAGGGCACAACATTTGGCCCCCAGGACCCGTGTTATATTGTTCACTTTGCCCAACCGAATTGTTACATCAATCATTTCCTTAACTACAGTATTCTTAGATGGCAGGAAAATTAATCCACTGTCAAACACTACTGAATGCTTTGTATCAACTCGTGCAACTCAGTAATACAATTCTTTATCCATATCAAAACCTTTTTATCTTGTGCCATTATTTACCGTCTCATTAATGACTATGTAGAAACTATGACTATGAATAGAAAACTTATGGAAAACATACAAAACCTAGAAAATTTCCTCACCATTAAAAAGAATCAAGGGTTTAGATTATAAATTACACATTACAAAATACCTTGTCATTTTTCTATAAGTAGAGACTTGCTGCAAATACAGTCTTATATCAAAGCACAATATTGTACATGTATTCCCTCATTGATCAGTGTAATTTCCCATTTTAGTATTGCTTTGTTAATTTTTTCCATCAACCTTAAAAAGGAAGTTAAATAAAAAAATCTTGGATAAAATAAGTCATGTTTGTAAAATTACAGTGCCATTAAAAGACTCATAATGCAGACAAAAAATGAACACTAACACTCCCTCTTTCAGTCTTCATTTACACACATTACAAAATACCTTTCTTGTCATTTTCCTACAAGTAGAGACTTGCTGCAAATACAATATCTCTCTTTAATAGCTTGACTCCTTCAGAGAACTTATTTTCCAAGTCAATGCCAATGGCTTTGGCAGCCTGGATCATCTGGCGTAGGAGCTCCTCCAGACGACGCATAGCTCGAATAATGCTTCCTGGTAGAAAAAATAAAAGGGGAACAATTTTTACCTTTTTAAATAATAACAATACTTCTGAGCATGTGAAAAGCTCCATTTTAACCCAATTTTTGTGTTTCCACACAAACTCCATTTTATGCATGATCATGGCAGTCGGGCAGGACACACGGAGGCACAAATATGGCATAGCACTATGTATGTAAAATAAAATCATATAGTACCTTTACAAGACCATACACAGGCACTGGCAACTATCAGAAAACTTAGCCACAAAGCCAGGCTAACACATTAGCTAACACAGAATAGAATAGAACCAGTGAAGTGCAGAGGTGCTATAGGCACAATCAGAGAACACTGTATAAACATCAAAGGTCCGCGGTTGTTCAACGTCCTCCCAGCAAGCATAAGAAATATTGCCGGAACAACCGTGGACATTTTCAAGAGGAAACTAGATTTATTCCTCCAAGGAGTGCCGGACCAACCGGGCTGTGGTGGGTATGTGGGCCTGCGGGCCGCTCCAAGCAACAGCCTAGTGGACCAAACTCTCACAAGTCAAGCCTGGCCTCGGGCCAGGCTTGGGGAGTAGAAGAACTCCCAGAACCCCATCAACCAGGTATCAACCAGGTATTAGTGTTAAAGAAATTGTGTACGACCTTTTGTGAGACCAAAATTGGAATATGCAGATGTACGGTGCCCATATCTCAAGTGGCACGTCAACAAATTGGAAAAGGTGCACACATGCAACTAAATGACTTCCAGTATTAAAAAAGAGTGAAATAAAAGCGTAAAATATGAACATGTTTGCTGCGGCTGATAAACTACCAGGGAAGACTTGGACAATTGTCGTACTTGTCAAGACGACCCAAACAAAAGTATTGAGCACCATATGGCAAAGGGAATTCAATGTGAACAAATGCCACATTATGGAAAGTTGAATAGGGGAAAACAGGTTCCACACAACCTACAAATTATTTGGAGAGGAATTAAAAAACTCGTAGAAAAAGTTCTAGGGATGAGTCTGGGTAGTAGACTCACCAGATGAATACAAAGGTCATTGTGTGAGGAGCATATACTATGCTTTCCAACTTTAGAATCACTTTTAAATACATGGTCGGTGAAATACTAAAGAAATTCTTCATGATATTTGTGAGATCAAAATTGGAATATGCAGCAGGTGTATGGTGTCCGTATCTCAGAAAGCACATCAATAAACTGGAAAAGGTACAAAGGCATGCTACTAAATGACTTCTGGAACTGAAAAACAAGAGCTATGAAGAGGGGCTACAGGCATTAAATATGCCAAAGTTGAAAGATAGGCGAGAGAAAAAAAAAAAGAGAGATGATCACTACATACAAAATAGCAAAAGGAATTTATAAAACTGACAGGAATTCTTGAAACCTATAACTTCAAGAACAAGAGGTCATAGATAAACCAAGCTAAAGACAAAGGTGACAAAAAAATATTACAAAATTTTATTTTGCCAAGTGGTAGATAGATAGAACAAGTTAAGGGAGAAAGCAGTGGCTTCTAAAACCACCAGTAGTTTTAAGGTGTCACGTGACTAAGTACTGGGAAGACTGGACAACATAATCATTGCTCTCATCCTATAACTATACTTGGGTACTTACACTTACACTCTCACACACACACACATACAGGTATGTATTTACTTTGCAACATCCAAGTTGCAATGGCCTTTCTTAAATGCAAAGCTGATTGTAAGCAGATAGAATGAACTAGGAGCAGAGGGCATGGAATTGCTTCTATTTAAAATTTCATTTTATGAGCCAAACACGAAAATTTCTTTGAAAAAAAGCATTTAACACTTGAATATGAGAGTTCAAAACACGTCAATATGACAATATGAAAGTTCAAAACACGCCTGGTAAAACACGTCATGCCCTCCAGCCCCCTTAAAGATGGAGACTTTCCAAAGGAGAGAAAGTATTAAAGACAACAAATACACACACATGATGTCAAAGTTGTGTAACTCTGACTTTACCTTCATAGATCTCTGTTTTGGTGCAAAGTTCCATAAACGAAGAACCATTGCACCAGTCATATACAACATCCATCAGGAAAGGTCTAAACTGCTCAACATAGTTTTCTTCATCAATCTGAAAGTTAAAATACTGTTAGATAAACAAGAAGAATTATATATATAAATGAGGTGTAGATATGTATGAAAGAGGCAAGTAGATACAATGAGAATACTGTATATAAATGAGGCGATGATTTATGTGAACAAGGGGAGTGCTAACTACAAGTGTCTACGAGGGGGGAGGTGAGATAGCTCTTCAAGTCCTGTCTCTTAATTATTTGTAGCTAGGGTTCCTTTAATTTTCTTAACATACAATCACCTGCATTTGCTGTGGATGGAGGGAGGTTCTACAATTTCTTTGTGTATTCTACCTCAATGCCAGTACAGTACTGACAAAGAAAATGATCATAATAGGTAACTGAAGAGATTGTTGCTAAACTGGAGCTCACTGCTGGGGACTGTCAAGTGAGAAGATGACTATTCACTTGAACCCTAATCCAACTACTGGAATTGAGAATAGCGATTAGTACCCGCAACTGTGCTAGGGGGTCAAGACTTATCTCCTCCACTGTAGCCAGTGGTAACTTGCATTCTTGTGAAGAGTAAGATACACAAAACAAAGTTAATGCATTATCTCCATTAGTTTCCCATGGCCTAGGGTGCTTCAGGGTGCATGCGTGAGGGTTATGGGTTAAGTGAAGAAAGATAGCTCTAAAGATTACAGCAACCAGAAAAACCCTAATTCATCATTTTAAGATACAGGTGATTCATTACTGTAATGTATATGGATTAGGTGACTGTACTAGTAAAAGAGATGCTAAAGTGAAAGGGCAAAATACTATAATATGCATAAAAAGCATGTACCTGTATTGAACAATATACTTCATGTATTTATAGGCATGTTTGTAGTATATCTAAAGTATATCCACCACCAAGATAACATTATTAAAATAATAGATTAAATCAGTGTGAAAAGAAGAAAATTCTACCTTCATTTGAAACTTTGACCCAGATGTCACAGTATCAAGGTTATTGTGAATAACCAAACTCAATTACGGGCTCACTATAGCCCGTGCTGCATGGAAATTTTGTTCCGAGTAGCTGAATCTAAAAACAACAACTGCATGTAGTTATCGTTTTTACTAACCTCCAATTTGCATTCATGACTGACACGGGCAATTCTACGAGCCATGTCCTGCATCTGTCTTAATGGTCCCGACAACTCTTCTCCAAGTTTGGGCATTTCAGAACTCTTTTCATCACAGACAAATGTGCTGAGTAAGGCACATGTCTGAGCAGCTGTTAAATGAGCAACATTATATTAAAAGATTATCAGACATACATATGGAAAGTATTAATATATTAACAACCTCAAGCCTTCAATGAATCAATGGAAAACCAATGGAACACATTCCCGAGATAAACCTGGCGAGAGTTCCAGGAGGGCACTCCATGCATGAATGCTTTTTTTCTAATTTGTAACACTGTTTATTGCCCCACATGTTTTGAAGTTTATAAGCAATGTTCAGAACCAATTCCCCTGTAATATTTGTTCAACGTTTAATGCCATTTCAATACTGATTAAAATAAAATCTCTGCACAGAATGACAAGCTTCTTTCCTGAAGAATACCACATTTGCCAATATTTCATTAACTTTCCCCTGTCATATTTGGGCTATAGTTTAGTCATGTGCTCTGAATTGTTGTGTTTTCCCTCACCTGAAAGGAGACTATTGACTTTGCATTCCCATCAATATCTAGCACACTGTAATCATACATCATCTAGTATTTTAATGTCAATGTAGGTATAATTCAATTAGCCTATGCTCATATCTTATTTCTCTTATCTCTTGTACCTCTTTCCTGGCAAGTCTTTGGGCATTCTCCATGATATTTCAGTAGCTAGTACTAGGTTGCTGGATGTGGTCTTGTTTTATTACGAACAGGACTCAATGATGCCGTTTCAGGCCTGTTCTTGTCTTTTATCTACCTACCTTTGACATCTCAGCATGCTTAGCCTACTTACCTTGTTTTTCTGTGTACCTCAGGTTTAGGGTATTTTAAACCAATGCATGTCCATATTCAGGTATGTTCCTCTGCCAGTATATTACCTTAAGTGGACACTTATGTCCCACTTGGTATCTCCTTATCTTACAATGGGCCTTGACCTATTGTGTTGTTTCGCTAGCCATTACTATCTACTTGATATTTGTTACCTTCTCCCAGTCTCCTCCTCGCTTCTTCCCCCACCAACATTTATGCACTTCTGGTAACACATAAAATAGTTTACTTTTCTTTCCATCACTACTGCAGTGTATTCCACATTATCACAAATTAACACTACTCTTTTGTTAATTGCTTAAACTTTCTGCTTACAACAGCTTCTTCAAGTCTTTTTATCTCTGTCTTCCATTAATTTAACCCAAGTGACATAGAACACTTTTTTCTCCTCAACCCTTCTTATCCCTTTTATTGCATCTTCGTCTCCTCCCTGTTCTTTAACTGTTTCTTTATGGGTAAGCACATACATGTGCCATAAATTACATTACATAAAAAAAGCAAACAAAGTTAATCGCTTTTGTCACCAAACGAAAACCCCTTACGTTGAATACTGGTACATACATCATGTACAGGTCTACTGTATGCAAAAATGCATATTGTAAATTAGTCTCATTTTTGCTTTGCAAAAACAAACAGTTTAATGAAAAATAAGCGTGCTCCTGGCTTGTGCCCATTTTACATGAGGCGAGTCGGTGTGTACAGGCATGTAGAGCCGTTAACTTTATGGTTGTAGTTTATTTTATATTTGTACATTACTTTCTTTATATTTTCTGTGTAACTTGTTTAAAGCATTGCTCTGTTTTGTGTTATAAAGAATAAGGACTGCATGTATTGCAATATTATTCTATTGAAAATCAAAGGTACACAATGAGTGCCGAGCTGCTGTTGAGCATTGTTTTTAGCCATTTTAGATAGCTGTTTACTGTCGTATACTACATACATGTAAATTGTCTGCAAATGACAGCTCTAGTGTAAGGTATTGAGACAAAACTTTAATTCATAATAATTACGCTCCAGGCATTCACACTTAGCACATCTAAAGTGTAAAAGTGGGTAGGTCAGTGCTGCATAATGCATCATTTTGGATTACACATTGCCTCAAAAATTTGCATTAAGGTGTAAGCATTATACATTTAAAATATTTTCATAATATTTTGTATATTTAATACTTTTTTACTCTAATGCTGCGCAGTAATTCCATTATTGTACAATGTAATGTAAATATTATATAATGTCTTACCCGTTATATTGTTGAAGAGGCCATTGAAGAGCATCTCTGTTATGAGGAGTTCATCTGCGGCTGACAGTTCACAAGCTACTCTGCCCTTACGCTCGATCACATCCTGGGAGGTGGCATAACCCAAGCGACGTAGAACACGTTTTCTGCACTTCAGTTCATCCATTTGCAAGAGACTCTTTGCTCTCTTTAGGTCTACCTCAGCATTGTTTAATTCCTTTTTCATCTGCAAAAAAAAAACAGGCCCATTTTATTCACCCAAGTTATTTTTTAAATATCAAACAACAAACATTTCTGATAAAACATTTGCAGCCAACTTTTACAAGAAATTAATGTGGAATCAATAATGTCTGAAACTGAGATCGGGTGTACTAATGCTGTGGAAAGTCAGTGACCACTACAGTGCTCAATTGATGGGGCAGTGCATAATCTGGAACACAGTGGGGATAAAACTAGATTACAATTAAATATCAATTGGTTACTTAAAATTATCAAAGGATGGAAAGGTATCCATTCAAGATGAATGCATAATTATACAAATCTCAATAATCCAGCAGTAAAATTTGACCTACATTGGCCCTTCCTCCTTTGCACAATGCTTTGCATACACTAACAATAAATGTGATACTGTACTGATGCATAGCAGAAAATATACCTGCTATGCATAATTTTATTTATCAAGAAATATTACATGTGGCCAAAGCCTCAGTCACTGAAAAACAATAATTCAAATACCAGCCACCAAATGGCCCCCTAATTTGACATGAAATTTAAATTAATGTACTGCGGCTGAAGAGCTGAAACCCAACCATGAGAATGAAAAACCGACGATGTTTGTTTCTGTCCATCCTGGACCATTATCAAGTCATGTACTGTACATTACAAGTGGCATAGTTACTTGAAGGAAATAGTCTCCCCGGTATATAATTGTTCCCAATTGTGAAAAGCAAGATACACTCAAAAGAATATTATAGGGTAAATAAATTTCCAAGACGATATCTAAATGATGTTCACTGACCATTGATGATACATTGCCTGCAATATGTCTTACCCCAGCCAGTCAGTTATGCTCAACTCGCCTCACAATTTTCTCCTCCCCTCCCCCCATCTTACAATTATAATCCAATAATCCAACAACAGCCTACTTAGAAAACCTACATTCTTTGGTGTACATTGATTATGGAACATCTCAACCTCTTCTCAAAACTACTGTTGAATTGGCATTCACAAAAATTAATAATGCCATGGTATATTTTTTTTATTGTGTATTAACACTTTTGATGCCCGGTCATGCATAGTTCATCACAAAACCAAAATATGCTGAGTGCATGATGAAGTCATTAATTTAAAAATTTGTAAAAATTAATTTAGTGTCTGAATATTATGGGACTTGTTTTAAAATGTGTGCCAATGTCTTCCCATTCTCTGTATACCCCACATGGCATCCTGACCCCGCTTTGTGGGCGCCCACCCACGCTGGAGGCTCACTGTTCTTGTAACCTCCCTCATGACAGCCACGGCCTTTCCTCGAGTCTAAAAGTTTCCCCATTCCGGTTATTTTATCGCGGGTATTTGTTGCTACCGGCTTTATAAACACTGCCAGATGGATACTGATCAAGAACAGAGCCAATCCATGATGAAAGTATTGAAAGAGACGTACGAGGGGAGCATCCCTCATACAGAGTGAGAGCCAACTACATGCACCGAGCGAGTGATGCCGTCAGGAGATTCAATCTCGTCCAACAAAACGAGTCATACTATATGGTTAGTGCTAAATATACCAAACCTACACTTAGCCTACCTCCATTTTCTTTGAGAACTTTTCGTACAACTCATCTCGGTCGGGCTCTTTGTGTAACCTGTGTGACTCAAGACGAACGCTAAACTTCTCAAGCTTGTTCACAATCTCCAAGAGTGTTTCATCTTTTATCTTCATGTTCTTCACTGGGTCGAGTAGAAATTGGTTCTCTGGAACCCTCTTCAAGGCTTCCTGGTAACAAAAGAGGGGCAGTTTTATACACAGCATTCTTTTACGAGGAAAACAAAATTTTCAAAATAAACAAAATATTAATAAAAAGCCTAAATAATAAAATAAAAATCCACCATCCTTCAGAGAAAAAATGTTTTATTTCTAAATGTTAGTCCATGAAATTTATATCTTAATTTCACCTTTGGTTTTACAGCAACTTGTTGACTGATTAAATGGAAATTTTTGTAATTTAATAAACCACTGAAAATAACAATTTTAAATAAGTTACTTCTGTGTGGAAAAAATGAGACTAGCCTAAAATCCATATCTGTTTAATAAAGACCTTTTTCTCATACACACAGTACTGTATAAACTTAATTCTCACTTTATTTTACACTTATGGGAAGGAAAGGCATCAGTATAAAAAAATATTGAATAAAGTAAAGATTATATATATTTAGAAACTTAAATATTATTTACCCAAGCAACACCACACTGAGCTATAATACTGAATACTATACTGAGAAACTGAGCACCCAAATGAGCCACACACACATTAGAAAGAATTTTTTCAGTGTCAGTTAAATTGAATGCATTTAGGCAGTGATGTGGTGAAGGCTGACTCCATACACAGTTTCAAATGTAAATATGATAGAGCCCAATAGGTTCAGGAATCTGTACACCAGTTGATTGACAGTTGACAGGCAGGACCCAAGAGCTGCAGCTCAACTCCGTCAATGTTACATTTTGAGTCGTGTGCATATCAAGCAGCTTCAAAACACGTGTTTTTTTTTTTATCTCTTTCAAGTCCAATACCAGCCACATGCTTACTCCTCATTCTTACAAGTCACAGACTTTCAAACGCTACATTTCTAAGTAACTATCATAACTTAATCTATCCCATCATTATGAATACGTCTTGCATTGTTTATTTCTATAGCCATATATCCAGATTTTCCCTCCACACCAGAATACTCCACAAAATCTGTACACGCACCTGCACCATCTTCATGACCATAACACGCTGGTCAAGGGGCTTGAGGTCACTCGGCAGCTTCAGCCTAACTGCAGACACTTCCTGAATCAGCTTCAACATCACTGACATCACCACTGGCTCACTCTTCTCACCTGGCTTAGGAGGTTTTAAATCTGAAGTCACCTGCAAACATTGAAAATGACAAAAGGCTTAGGTGACATGGAATTTTTTTAATGCAATTATAGCATTTATCTATTCTAATATTAGATTAAATTTTCATCTCAAACAGATTGCAAGATCAAAAGTACACCATTAAAAAGATTACTTAATGACTTAATTACATCAACATAATTACAGAATTAATGTTTAGTTTTGGTTAAATACTTAACCAATCTCGAAAGATTAAACAAAATTGATTCAGACTTAAAGATGTCGGAATGAATATACAGTACTGTGCCTTATATTTGGCTTTATCATTAGACATCTCAATGTTAATTCAACAAATTAACTAACTAAACCACAGGTACAAAGGGTCAACTTTAGCAGTCATTAAATGCTCTTCTCACAAAAGCCCCAGGCCTAACACTAACTGCATGTCTCCACTTGAAGAAATCATTACATTCCAAGTGGGAACAATTCCCTAGTGAAGTAAATATCACCCGTTTGCTTTGAGATGAAGATGTGATGATAAACATGAGTGTTAACCCTTGTGTTGCCAAGGGCTATTTGGCCATTGTCACCCACAGGCGCATTAAAAAAACAAATCTTCTAAATCTGTTAATTTATGTTCCCTGATCACGGAAAAAATAATAAAAAAATAGTAAGTGGCATATTTTGCCCACTATAGGGCAAGAAAGTCTGGCCAAAAAAAAAAAAAAAAAAAAAAAAAAAGGACACTGATTCAGTGTGCGTCCGAGGCGGTCTGCTCAGCCCCAGCTGTCAGGCAGGAGTGGCCACAAAGAGATAATTACCTAATTATTTCAATGTCTCCGATTTTTCTTCGATTTTTTGCTGTAATATTATTCAATAGTGTGTAGTGTGATGTATTTATATAATAAAATTTGTGAACCATCGCTGTACTCAAAATTATGGTGTGCATATTATCGATTCAATTATTGTGTTCATAAAACAATAAACAAATACTTTGTATTTGTTTATTGTATTCTCAATCATACTAGAGGTATGATGATTTAAGTGGTGACTTCTGACCAGTCACACAAGCAATAATTAAACAAAACCACAGATGTGGTTAAGGATTCTATTGATGAATGGATTGGAAAAACTAATTGGCATTTATGTGAAAGCACGTCTTTAAAATCAATCAGTTGAGGGTCTATAGCAATATAGGCAGAGGGTTGCATAGCAATCATGCAATTGCTATGCAGCTATTCAAAGTATTTTTTCCCAGGTGAAATTAATCTATCCTTTTATGACTACATCTTTCACAGCCATTCACAAAGTCATTCAATTCATACAATAACTCAACATATTGAGTATTTGTACATCCAAACAATGTATAATTTACCATATAATTATTTTGGTCATGTTAAGACATTATTATTTCATAATAGTGTACTTGGTATCTATCACTGTGTGGCATATATCCAATATTCACAACAATATGGGTATAAATGCCAGAAAAATATATGAAAAGTGAAGTTCAAGTATAAATACTGAACAAAGCAAACAATAGTGTCAAGTAAAAACCACAAACAATCCAAAAGACATACTACCAGCACTTGAAAAATAGTTTCAGAGTTTTTGTGTATTTTCTACAGTAATGTGAACATCAATTTAAGCACGTCTTAAATACGAGCAAAACTGTGGAGCTGTAGTATTGAGAAAGATCCTTTATATTCACATTAGTATACATTAATGTAGATTTTTTGTATTTGAGTGCAGTACTTTATTCTGCTTGTCAATGAGCAGCAGCATCTCATGTAGTAACTCGTGAAACAAAGCCTAACAAACATTTCTTATGCAAACGAAAAAGCATATTAATAATATTAGTCTACATAAAGCTTTATGGTTATTTGAGAAACAAAATGTGGTTTTACCCGGATCTTACCTGGAGAGGCAATCAAGAGTTGTTCTATTCCCGAGTATTTGTATAATACATGATATAATGCACGAAATACTGCATGTACATCAGTACACAGGGAGAAGAAAAACACATACATACATACATACGATGTGCTAGTGTGCAACGTTCATAGAAGTGAATTGCTTGATAACTCTTTGCACAAATGACTACAAGAGGCATGCAGTTGTGCCCTATAAAAATACCTTTGAAGCAGCCGTTGCCTCTGATACACGCAATATCACGTCAACAGTTATTGTCGGAGCCTCCATGGGATTCTTCTTGTCCTCCTGTTTTTTGTAGCTCAGCACCACCCCCCAGCCGAAGTCATCATCATTATTCTTAATCTGTTTAAATTTAACAAGGGAAAATATACATCCGTGTCAGTTCAAAGATCACACAGTTATGGCTAAAAGAAAAGAAAAAACCATTGCATATACCTGCAGTCATGAATTAACATTGCTCAATTTAAATAAAATTCATGCTCTTTGGCACAAATTAAAGCATTTTAAGTTTCAGGTTATGAAGCTGAGGCATTTTCTAAGAAACCAGCCAGAATTAGAATACAAAATATATACAAGGTAAATGACAAAATCATATGGTATCCTTATTGGAGAAACCTAACTAGGAACAGAACAAAAAAGGTTTACACTGTTTTAGCATTAGAAATGAAGAAATTTAATATCTATCCCTTTACAAGATTAAAGATATACCACATCATGGACATACTAAAAGTAAATGTCAACATGGAATTATGTACACTACCACTACTGAAGGGCATCTTCAAACTTACATAGACCAGTCTCCCCGGTTGTAGGAATGGCATGATGTATATGGGTCGAGTGATGAAGGCATGGCGCTCGTTCTTGAGGTTGTGTATAGTCTGCTTAATCTTGTAGTAACTTTCCACTTCAGTCTCTCGTGGCACATTCATTGTTTCCAACTCCGTTTCACAAGTCCTCACACCTGAAGTAAACACATACCTAATACCTTGTTGCTCATTGAAAATGTTCAGGACAGAATACTTTCTGTTGTACACAAGTTGATTATGAAAATTACACTTGTATTAGAGGTAAACTTTCATATGTTTAGCACAATTACTGGTTGTATGTACATTCACACAATAAAACAATTCATCTTTATGAAGAAGTCATGTTATTTACTAAACTTTTCAATTTATAAATGCTTAAGATGCACAAATAATTTTCACAAATGTCCTAATATATATTTACACTTAGTGAAAATTTCCCAACATTCAAAATACACACAATGACAGCTCAATTATGACACCAGCGACCAATGTAAATTGATTTTGAGCGCGCATGATAACACCAACCACAATGCATTTGTATGTTTGTCCACAGTCCGGCACTCAGATCATTAATTTAATTTACTTGGTACACACACACAATGAAATCACACTACCGTGATGTATCAATTGAATGTAAAATAAATTTTACATTCAATTTATTAATATAATTTTCTTTCTAATTTACTTGGTGTTCTGTAATCCTGTTTCATAAATAATACTTCCCAACTGTTCTATGTTATTGGCAAGTTGCCATCAATTAACCCTTAAACTCTTCAGATAATTGAAAGTCCTGCATCATGGTGTGCATGTCAACAAATATCTAAACAAATTTAATGACATCACAGCTGGGGATTCAAGCACAATAGGTAATCGCATATGGCGACTTAGAATCATTCAAGGTTTAAAGAAGTGAATACTCTATCTAGAATTAGATGACCATATGTGATTGTATCATGAACAACAGGAGCCAGTCATTGTTCATTAGCTGTGATCAGGAAGCCAATTCAGTGGACCATAGAGACTTAATAACAATCACTTGAAAAAGGACTAAAAGACTCAAAAGAGTATCTTATGAATGGAATGATATAGTGGAGATGACTATACAGCTGGGAGCAGTGCACTAGATATAAACAATTTGTCTAGTCAAATTGGAGTTGCATATCATAAAATTTGACTGTACATGCATCCAAGGCAACAAAGAATGCATTCTAATTTTTTTCTACGTGAGCCTGATCAAATTTATTTACAGATTTATGTATGAGAACAACTGAAAATTTAAAAAATTAGTTTGCAGTGAAATAAACTTAAGCTGCTTAGAGTACTGGGCCTTAATAGTACAACAATTATTCTCTCTCTCTACGAATGTGTTGCATCAACATTTGATGGTTTGCTACATTATATTTAGCCTAGTTTCAATGACTACTTGCTAGTTCTTTCTTTTAACCTTACTTCATTCCTTCTATCTTTATCAGCCCCTTTCCTTGTAACTTGCCATTTGTACATGCCTGTTGAGGAATGCATTCACCAAGAGGCATGTACTTATGACACCAACTTTAAAATTTTAATTATTTACTATATGAAAGCTCTTCAGCACATCAAAACTAATACCTGCTGATGCATACTTGTTCATCACTCTAGTCTTTCTCTCTAAATTTGTCATATATATCTTTCAAGTTCATGAAGGCCATGTACACCTCAAATATTCTTGCACACCTTCTCCATAGTAAATACATATATCTGGTCCGCACAATCTTCTCCATCACAGAGCCCACTTTATCTTCAACCAATTCCTTGGTTATTTCCTGTACTATTCCAATCATTATAGTCTGCTATACACTTTTCATTATACACAGACAAGAATAAAACTCTTCTCAGCCAGTTACAGTTATTGGTGTTCCAAGTGGGGTAACTTTTACAAGTGGTATTCCTTGCAATACATAAATACAGGCACTCACGGTCACAAAGTGCTGGAATGGATGAGTAATTTTGGAATTGGAAGAATGATCTCTCCAAGATATATTCCGGGTTTATCTGCTCCACACGCAACAAATTCAGCACCATGTTGTACGTCAGGTGGAATGCAGAGTTGATGGGATCAGCATTGCCCTAAGTGAAAAACAGATCTGGATGAACTTAAGATTACACAGAATAGATTTGCTATTAATATTAAAACAACATGTAGTACAGATTTTTACAAAGTCATAGCAATGATTGGAATACCATGTCCTAAGGTGTAACAGGTAAATGTGTAAAAAAAAAAAAGTTTTCATTTCTCAAAAGATTTTATATACTAAACAAATGAAAAATGAGGAATCTGTAATGTTTGCAGAGCCAGTTAAGTGTATGCAAGCAAGGCTACACGAGTGGAAGAGGCTGCAACACCAAGAGGGGCCTACTCCTAGTCCCCCTGGTAGAGTACTGTACTATGACATTTGTATTTACTGCTGAACATTGTATTAACTCTGAACATTGCCATTTTTACTATCTCCATTCATATTGCTTACATAGCATCCATTCCAGTTTTTTATATTTTATAGAACAGTATTTTCTCTTTCAGTTCATATCCTTAGCTTTAAAATAAATCTAAGGTGTCCAGAGTTGAACAACTGTATACTATAGAACTTCAATTATTGACGAGGCTCTTGAACCAGGAGAAAAAAATATTACATAACCGATTCTGTAAAAACAAAATATGGGGATGTAATTGAAACAAAAAACTTTGCAAATCCTCTTGTGCCCTGTAATATGCAATTAATGTGATATCAGACAACATTTCTAGATAAAAAAAAATTTAGTTTCCAAAATGATGACAAAAGGACTACAAAACCAAACAACAGGTCAAAAGCATACGCAGTATTTCCATTGAGGATACGTAAAAATGCATTTTACCCCTAATGATGCACGTGACGCCTCCCTCGCAACACCGTTGTTAAAGCCCGATGAAGAAGTAACGTGTAATGTTATAAAGCATTCCGAAACATCCAGACACAGATTGCACTACTTGTCACAGGTATTAGGGTAAACAACTAATACACAAACATACCTGCACCAAGTTCTTCACAACTGAGGTGTTAAGCTTCTCATCCACCATCATTATAACGACACCTTTGTCATCTTTCCCTCGTCGACCTGCACGCCCAGACATCTGGATGTATTCTCCTGATGTCAACTGAAATTAATGACAAGCTATTAATCTCAACATTTTAAATTTTGTATTATGATAGCTGGATTATATTTAGTGCAGATTCAAATTCCTGTCCATTATGTTTAACTAGTCAAACAAATACAGGCTAATATATGCTACAATAAAGTGTAGACAACTGGATAATGTGTGCCACAGTGTAGGATAAGGGCGCCTGACAGCTGAGTGGACAGCGCTTGGGTTTCGTAGTCCTAAGATTCCAAGTTCAATCCCCGGTGGAGGCAAAAGCAAATGGGGGAGTTTTCTTTTCCCCTGATGCACCTGTTCACCTAGCAGTAAATAGGTACCTGGCCTGGGGATGTTCAACAAAAAGGAGGCCTGGTTGAGGACCGGGCTGCAGGGACGCTAAGCCCTGAAATCAAGATAACCTAACCTCAGGAAGATAAACCCATGTGTGTCAATGTGTAGACAACAGGCCAATGTGTTTGTCACAAAGTGTAGACCACAGGACAACTCAACAGCAAATTGTGAAACACTTCACCCACTGAAATAAAAAAACAGAATTTTTTGAACAGCAGAATTTGCAAGTTCATAGAATGTCATCTATATTTTCTTTTAAAAATTTATACAGAATTAAAAATATATTCTAGCACTTACCCATCGAAAGTCTTGTCCATCAAATTTACGAACATTAGTGAAGAGCACAGTTCTGGCAGGCATATTAAGACCCATGGCAAATGTTTCAGTCGCAAAAAGGGCCTTCACTAAACCCTCTCCGAACAAGATCTCTATCGTCTCCTTGATAATGGGCAACAAACCTGAAAATGTTAATTAGAAAAGACTTCATACAAGTACTGTACAGTACTGTACTGTTAATAAGCACAATTTATGCATAGAACTATGTGGACATCATATTTACTTTTTTTGTTCTCTAAATCATTCTAAGCCAAAAACAGTCTTAACTTATGGAGGTATATATAGTCCTGTTTTTAGCCACAAATCAGTTTTGAGAACATGAAAAAAATTTGCATGAAAAGTGCAGTAATTACAGTACTGTGTAAAAGAAAAATAACAATAATGACTGGCACAGCAATGTCTCCAACAATTATAGAATATGCATAGTAGTTGGCTATAGTTTTATATTAACGATAAAAATTATTGTGCAGTTTGCCATTTTTTTTTTTAAACTATTTCTTCCAAATTTTTGTCTCCTCTTAGTAATTTTAGTCTTGTTATAACTGGTTCCAAATTAACTAGAGGTACAGTCATTTACTATGGTACATTGGTACATTGCAGTTCTTCCCATGTTTCATTACACAACTACTAAACAAATGGACAGGTATCCGATTTTTTGCCCAACAAAACCAACTGATTACAGTAAACATTTCTCTGGCACTGTAAAGAAGTCACTGGTGCCATAAATACTGTACGATATACTTGCAACTTTTGGGTTAAGCTTCCTGTCTGGGCCTAACTCCCAAGCAGGATACAAAACTTTGGGAATAAAACTTGGTGACCCAACAGGGTCGTAGGGCACATCTCTATGGTTAACATTGTCACTCGTATTCTTTAACCAGAAGGGGATTGTTAACAAATTCTATATAATCACAGCTTGTATTGGTTGAAGTAAAAAAAATAAAAATAAACAAACTAGGCATAAACAAAGGCGATGCACCCATTCTCCTATTGCCAATCATTCAATCTTAATATTTATATTATTAGCAGACACTTACCATTTGCACATTTGTTATTATTGATAATGAATTTTGTGGGTAGCAGAAAAAAGCCTAAATATTGGAAAAAGACCTTCTCTCATTAAGACTGTAGTAAAATGGTCTCACTTTCACACAGCTGACTTCAAGTGGCACACCACAAAGCATCCACACATGCACTTAAGTTGGAAGATTCACACTCGTGTGCTTACAATGCACAGTCACGAAGCCTATTTCCCTTATTACTGGACTAAAACCTAGCTTGTTTGGTCTTCAATGAGAGCCCAGGATGCTAGGAGCATAATGATTCCACAACGGCCATCACGTGTTTAGTCAATGAGGAAATAGAGAGAGCACAAATTCCATTGTTAGAAACCAATGCCAGTCATCAGCCAATTTGGAAGACTACTGGAAGGAGTATTCTGTCTTGAGCAATACAAAGGAGATTTGGTCAAGTCATCCTCAATGGTCAACTCGGGGATAGGCGACATACTCATGACGTCTCAACCCACATCACCACAGACGAGTCCGTAGTGACCCATTATTCCCAGATGCTGCAGAATAGCCAATAGCCGATTGTCAAATCCGAGAGACATAGGTTGAAGCTAACAAGAGCCCCACTTGCAAAACAAGTCAAGCATTCCAGCCTAGGACATTAGTAATACATGAAGTGTGTTTTTTCTGTTATTGGCCACTAATTAGGAAACAGAGCATCATGCATCAACCTAATTCATTCTAAATATCCTGTAAGTGACCAGAATCCTGCTGTTTAATCATTTTCGTGAAAATGACGAAAGAGTATCTGTATCCAGTATCTGCCCAAGAGATACTATGAGGTACATCCATAAGCATCAGGACTGAAAAAATGTACCACTGTGATTGTATTGTATCTAGGTCACGTGTATAGTTGAGATATAGAAATGCGTTCAGCAAATGTGTGTAAACTAGCAGTGCTGCCATAGAGAACCTGATGAAGTGCCTTATATAAAAGTTAGAAGGAAGAAACCAAGATTATAGCTACCACTCTGTTCTCACTCTAACCAGTGTAAGGCCACTGAAAGCTGCCCAAGTGTTACCCCAATCAACAGCCACACCTGTCACCAAGTCCAGTCGTTAGCTGCCTGCTGCCAGGCGGGTCATGGATGGATGTAAAATGCTCTTTACATTTATAATTTAAAATGGTATCCAAGTGCTCTATAGAACAAACTCCATCATTTACCAACCTCCATGATGAATGCCTATGCCTCGTCGTAGTAGAGGCAGAACTGAAACCACCTGCGGTAATTGTCTGTCCTCCTCAGAAAGGACCGAAATAGCATTGCTGAACACTTCATCCACCAACTGTTTTTCCTCGGCTAAATTGAAATCCAACTTGGACACCTGGAGAGCATAGGCCTCACATTCCTTTTTGGAGAAACTGAAGATGATGACCGGTGCAAAGTTGCGCTCCATTATCATCTTCACAAGTTTATAGCAATCGGAACCATCCTTCACTCCACCTTTCTTGCCTTTTAAATGGGCCTGAGAAGATCAAATTTATTAGACATGGTGGATATATTAAAAAATACTCCTCATAATTACAAGAACAAAAATAACTTTAAAATGACTTAATTTACAATAATTTGCTCAGCTTAATAACCAAGATCAGGTTGAGAACAAATAGCTAATTCACATCACAGAAAACATATAAAACTTATGCAAAGCAATACTGACAGCCGCAAAGTTCACAGAAAACAAAGCACTAAAAATGCCCAACAACTCTGCAAAGATTCATTCAAATGCAAATGATTCACTTGAAACTAGTCCCTTTGGCTGGTTGATACCTGGTTGATGGGGTTCTGGGAGTTCTTCTACTCCCCAAGCCCAGCCCGAGGCCAGACTTGACTTGTTAAGAGTTTGGTCCACCAGGCTGTTGCTTGGAGCGGCCCACATACCCACCACAGCCTGGTTGGTCCGGCACTCCTTGAAGGAAACAATCTAGTTTCCTCTTGAAGATGTCCACGGTTGTTCCTGCAATATTTCTGATGCTCGCTGGTAGGGCATTGAACAACCGTGGACCTCTGATGTTCATACAGTGTTCTCTGATTGTGCCCATGGCACAATCAGAGAACACTATTTTCTGAACACTGTATGAACACTAAACAAGTGAGAATTAAGAGTGAACCATCAAACTCTTACATTTAATTTTTAGTTGTCCTGCAGCAGGACAACAGGATCGTACTCACCACCCTAGCTTTATTTAAAGTTTTACTGCCCAGACAAACTAATTGTCAGATGGGTACTTAACATAATTGTGAGGAAAAGAACCGCTGTGAGTGCCAGAGTGAAACTATGCAGTTTTTGGCAGTATACACAGGGTAGATTTGGTGTAGTTTCCACTTGTCCTGTGTCGAGCAGTAAGCATCAACACAACAAAATATGATTCTCCTTCCTCTCCCCTTACCAAGTCAGTGTGAGAGTTAATAATTATTTAGGAGTTGTCTAGATTAGAAATTCAAATTATTATTATTATTATTATTTATGGGGTTCTAGAAGGAGTCTCTTGGTTCATGCGTGGTTTTTCAGGCTAGGGGTGCATCATCTGTTGCGGCACTTGTGGCAGGTCATAGCTGTCTGTACACCACCCGCTCTGCTTCACTGGCTGCCCTCTTTGTTGATCACGTTTCCTTGACTCAGTTCCAAGGCACATTTATACCAGATTGTCTGCAGTATACTGACATCTGTTTAATGTTCCAGTCCAGTCAAGCTTGTGTTGCCCTGGGTCTAACTTGCCATCCTAGTAGGCTCAGGAATCTGTACACCAGTTTATTGATGGTTGAGAGGCGGGACCAAAGAGCCAAAGCTTAACCCCCGCAAGCACAAATAGGTGAGTACACACCAACATTGGCCGTAGCCAGGGTAAAGGTGTCACAACAAACCCAATAGTGGTCTCCAGTTCAAACAAGCACCAAACTCTAAACCCAACACCATATTCCAGATTCCAGATTTAACGACCACTGACTCGGTAAATAAAGGCCTCGTTAACAATCTCAAATTTAGTACTGTAGTTAGAACTGGCAGAAAGATAAAAAAATAAAGTCCTTAAGTTGAGTGGATACTAATCAAAATTTGTTATACAGTACTGCATTATTGGCACACTGAAACTAGAGAAGTACAGTATAAATACCTGTTCTGGTGCATTTTGCAAAATTGTCATTGCTGTATTAAAATTATCTTCTCTGAACTTGCCAGTTTCATCAACAGAGAGATAGATTCCTTCGCCCCCAGCAGGGAAGATATAGTGTTGGAGAGGAGTCGGACGGTAGTCTGTGTACACCACATGGCATGGCTGATGGTGAAGGTAACAAACCCACTGGGCAAACTGAAATCAACACGTCACAATGATTACATTATCTGACTAAACTATACACGATATTTATGAAAACACTGCAATAGCTGGAAATATACTTTGCTTAGCTATTTAAATTTAATAAACTGTCTTCAAGATATATAATTAAAAACAGAAAAATACAAAATTATGCATATCAGAGAAGCTTCACAGAGGAATATTAATTTAAACCTTTATCTGTAGAACGTTTCCCACTCATGGGGTGGGTAGGCACCAACCCGGAGAAGATAAGAGTAATAAAGTAAAAGGAATTTAAAAAAGGAACTTCTTTGAGGGTCGTTGCAAAGTTTAACTTCTCTATAAGACCTAAGCAATCATTAGATAAAGCAATGTTTCTTATACTTGTTGGTTATCACTATATTAATGCTATCTTTTTCTAATTGATACCACAAAGCTACTTTATGACTACAGCATTGCTATACCTTTATTATCTCAGATTGTTCCTACAATCTGGTGAAATTAACCATTTGAGAATGATTTAATGATAAATACAATTCTGCAGATCCATTTTTAAATCTCAATGTACTCTTTAACTATAAAAACAATCCCTGCCAACACTTTCCTCTTCTTCATACAAAACATTGTTAAACAAAAGACTACACTAATGAAAAAAAAAATTGAAGACTGCAATGAACTCTTAGGCAATGTTTACAAAAGAGTCACATGAAACAAAAGCTTACATGCAAGTCATGCTTGTGGCAGAAATCCACAATACCATACAATGTTTTAAAATTATAATATAAACTATTATGTATGCTTCATACTGTATCCTAGTCTAATAAAGATCATATAAAACAAATGCAGTAAGAGTAACTTCTAATACACAACCCAACTCATTCCACTAACCTGGCTTGCATTAGGAATAGTTGCAGAGAGAAAGACAAATTTGACCGTTGGTGGTAGAAGGATAATGGTCTCTTCCCACACGTATCCTCTCTCCTTGTCTCTCATGTAGTGAATCTCGTCAAAGATAACCCAACCAGCTTCTCTCGTCACCTCGGAGCCTCGATACAGCATGGACCGTAAAATTTCTGTGGTCATGATGAGACAAGAGGCATTTGGATTGATAGTCACATCACCGGTCAACAGACCCACATCAGTGAATTCATCGCTAAAATCTCTGTATTTCTGATTACTCAAAGCCTTAATGGGAGTTGTATATATGACTCTCTGCTTGTTCTGTAAACACATGGCAACCGCATACTCGGCAACGACTGTTTTACCAGCCGATGTGTGAGCGGAAACCAATACCGACTGATTATTATCAATACATAATATGGCTTCTTTCTGGAAAGGGTCCAGTATAAATGAATATAACTTTGCTGGTTTTTCTTTGGCAGGTTGAAGTGGAATATACATTTCTCCAGGGGGTACAGCCACTTCATGTGTACATGCTTCGAAGGTCTCTATAATATGTACAGCTATTCTTGGCAAATCTTCTATTAATCTGAAAAGAAGAAAGTTGTAGTTGTAAATCACACACAAGAAGAAAACACTCGAGAACAGCTGAACAGGATGTGCCATCTAGTCAGGAATTTATACAGTTTAAAAGACATTCATCTTAGAGCCTTGGGTGCCTGAACATATTTCTCCTTACTTGAGCTAGACAGACAATCCTCATACCGTAGGGAGCTTTATTAATTTCTTAATATTTCCTCAAAAAAATGCTTCAACAATATGGTGGATTCAATATCCTTCTAGAAGCTCCAGTCACATGACTTTCAGTCAGTAAGGAGATCAAGTAACAAAAGCTGCCCACTTCACCCAAAGAACCAAGACCTGCTCTCACAAAGAGAGCTATTCTTTTCCGTAAGTTTTTAGTAGTAATTGTTGAAATGAATATCAGTGCAAAGTGAAGAAGTCTTTCTGCTGCATGTAAAAGCCACTGAATTAGTTGAATCGTCATAAAAAAAAGGAAATGGGAAGACTGTCATTCATGCTGTAATCTGTCCTCTCGAATAATGCACTGCACTTTGACAAAATCCACAACGGATAAAATATGATGTACAATAAATCAAAGCAGCTCACATTCACATTTTCTATGCATGGATTGTGTGGTTAGGTTAGGTTCAGCATTTTAATACACCATTTTCTGTCTTATGGCAGCTCAAGAGGATGGAGGACTGGATGCCGAGCCATCAATCGAGAGGTATCATGGAATCGATTGTTGTGTGGACACAGTGCACCACCACTAGTCGTGTTTGGAAGTACTAATGTCAAGACACAAAAGTCCTCCTTAACCACTGCACTTCACCAAACAACAATTGTCATTCTGAGAGTTGTGCTATTTTTTTTTTAATCAGGCTATATTTTAATGTTTTTTTAACGTTTTCATCACACTGTTTTGAAATGAAAATAGTTGAGCTTGGAAACATTTTGACATTAACTTTACCTGAACATTTATAAAAACAAAAATATGTCCTTAACAATTACACTATAAAGTATTTGTCAAAAATAGGTGCACAGTGCAGGGGTTAAGGAGAGAAATACCCACTTCTTGAGCAATTGACTGGAATGTAGTGGAATTACTGTAGTTAAGATCATGTTTGCTGGCCAGAAATTTAAAAAATGTCACCATAACTAAGTTACTCTTTTTACAATTTGTTGCATAAAGTGAGTGTTAGTAAGTTGGCTAGATTACCTTGTACTCTGGATATTATTATTTTTATTGATGCATTCAATAATCTTAGCAAAGTATCTAGCAGGTTTATGTATTTCCTTACCTGCTCCCTAATATATATATCAAGGCAGACTCTATGAAACATTTCAAGCCATTATTTATTATTACTAATACAAAAGGTTTGTAGATATTACTCATCAGTAATATTACTGGCATATTGGCAGAGCTATAATCTTGTTCCGTTTTCCATATCAAACTATTGCTACGCATTTTGGAGAGCATATGGAATAATTTACGTCTGAGAGTCGGGTGTTTAACCTGTTTGATGGTTCTTTGTGTGTAGCATATACTCTGCGCTCCGTTGTAACATTCTATTGTACTGAACAGTACTATTTGGTTAATTGTCCAACTATGTTATAATATAGATTAAAAACAAATTAATATTTTAATGGAATTATTCTTTCCTAAGAAGTATATCTTCACACAACCGCTTATACACATGAAAAATCTATTATAGTAGTGTATATATATTTCACCCAATATAAAGCGAGACATTTAGCATATACTGTACAGCACAGTCGTGTATCAGATGCACATTTCATAAGTTTTGGTAAACCCTACCATTATTTAATAGCAAAGAAATATATTTTTAGTGATAATATTGTGCTGTATTTTGACTTACTAAAGTACATTAAAACAGCAAAAGTAAGAAAAACTGCAGTAATCTCAAAGGAAGACTTAGATTATAAGTCCAGTTGACAGAGGGCAGAACTCTCCCTTCTTAAAAAACCAACCTAAGCTCAGACTGTGTTGTCTCCACTTGAGAGCGACGCTTCTTGGATACTCCCTTAATCTTCTTGTCATCTTCAGCAATTCTCTTTCCTAATAACTGGTTGAGTTCCTCAGCTGCTCTGTAAAGCATGAAGGTTGAGGTTATTATAAAAAAAACATATACTGTACTTAATATCAAATCAATACAATCAGATAAATCTCAATTATCTTTATTTTGCAGATTTATGAATTATCTACCTATTCTGCCATTTAGTTTCAAGAATGCGTGGATGGGCTGTGTCTACCCCTAGTAGACTGCCCTGGTATGCCATAGCTGTTGTCAAAAGATTAAAAAGTATTGTCGGTTATATTCGGTATTTTTAAAATTTGTTAAAGATTCTATAATCTATGAAAAAAATTTAAAGGTGCCATTTTAGGTGAATTTTTATTAATTTTTTTTCTTCTAATTAGGTTACAATGTTGGAACTTAGGCTGGAGGCTCTTATGTTACATTTTTAAACAAAGTTTCCATAAGAATTGGATGTTTTTGAAGGTTAACCATAAGAATGAATGTGATTCGAGTCTGTTAACTGAAGGGTATAAACAATCACAGCAATATTTATGTGGATAATTTAAGGGGATGATGCCAAAATCAAAATCTTCAGAAAATTTTTGGCAACTGAATGTTGCCAAAACATGGCACTTTCCACATTCATTAATGTCTGAAACACTTGCACAAGGAACCAATTCTGGCTATACTGTATATGCTTAAAACCAATTGAATAATAAATATTAGTTGAAGTCCAACATCCTCTTTTCCTGTTAAAGTACTGTACATTAAAAAATATAAAAGTTCTGATATAGTGTAATAAAGATATCTTATTTGAACTAGGATAAGATAAGCTTCTTTCAAACACATAATAACAGACACTGTGAGGCCCTTCTTGATCGGAGTTTGGTCAAATGTTACACAAAATACTGTTACGAAGCTCATTTTTTTCCCCAACTGTCAAAACCAAATCATGAGGTTAAGAAGTATTAGCTGTGTATATGCAAGGCTGTGTTAGGCTCCGTTGGGTTAGGTTGGGTAAAGTTAGGGAGGTATTAAAATAGATTCCTAAGTCATATTGCGTACAATGTGGCTTGTATGCTGGTGAACCTGGTCGAACCCTTGTTAGAATCTGACCAGATTGTCAATTGGGTTAACCCATGTGCCGCGTTTCCACAATGGTCGTTCAAGTTAAAATCGGTGAAAGCCCCAAGAATATTGTTGAAAACATCTCGATAACTTATTAAACCATAAATCCAAAGTTTTTTAAAGTTGGGTTAGGTTAGGTCACTGTTTTACCACTGCGGAATAGGAACTTCATATCTATGGGTTAATTTTGAACGTTAAAATCAGCATTCGCCGATTTTAACTTGGGCGACCATCATGGAAACGCAACACATGGGTCGACCCAATTACTACTTGGGTTAGATTTCATTATGGTTCAGAACAAACCCACCACACCAAGATGTAGATATCCCGAACAAGCTCGCTCCTGTCCCGAAGGTCACACCTCTTGTAGTGCAGCGGTGAAACACCTGTCATTTTTAAGTGGTCTACCATAGCCTGAATTTTCCCCACCATCATGGATTGTCACAACACACTGCCATTGGGGTCCAGGCCGTAGGTATTTGGGAACCCGGTACCAGTCACCTAAATGCCCCAGCCACAAATATTTTAACGTTGTTTTACTAGTTCAAGTCTCGTGCAAGTGTCACCCAAAAACTTTGCTAAAAGACTTAGAACAATCTGGAAATAATGTTAGTAAGACAAGTAACGTCGATGAGGGGGGGGGGAGGACAGGTGCACAATACACAGCTACAGGTGTTCCCAGACCCACTTCTCATTCTCCTCCTCGTCCACCAGCTCGATGTCTGGCAGGGCCTCCACCCGCTGCACGCCCTCCTCCTCCACGAAGTCAAAAAGATCTTCCCCGAAGCACGCCATCCTGCCCCGTATCCCTGTGTTGTGTTGACTGGTGCGTGTTGCAGCGCCGCCACCACGAGACCCCTTCCCAGCGCACCACTCCCGGCGGCCACCCCCTCCCAGCGCTCCTCTCCCGGCGGCCACCCCCTCCCAGCGCTCCTCTCCCGGCGGCCACCCCCTCCCAGCGGCCACCCTCTCCCAGCGCTCCACTCCCGGCGGCCACCCCCTCCCAGCGCTCCACTCCCGGCGGCCACCCTCTCCCAGCGCTCCACTCCCGGCGGCCACCCCCTCCCAGCGCTCCACTCCCGGCGGCCACCCCCTCCCAGCGCTCCACTCCCGGCGGCCACCCCCTCCCAGCGCTCCACTCCCGGCGGCCACCCCCGCCCAGTGCTCCACTCCCGGCGGCCACCCCTCCCAGCGGCCACCCCCTCCCAGTGCTCCACTCCCGGCGGCCACCCTCTCCCAGCGCTCCACTCCCGGCGGCCACCCTCTCCCAGCGCTCCTCTTCCGGCGGCCACCCTCTCCCAGCGCACCACTCCCGGCGGCCACCCCCTCCCAGCGCTTCACTCCCGGCGGCCACCCCCTCCCAGCGCTTCACTCCCGGCGGCCACCCCCGCCCAGTGCTCCACTCCCGGCAGCCACCCCCGCCCAGTGCTCCACTCCCGGCGGCCACCCCCTCCCAGCGCTCCACTCCCGGCGGCCACCCCTCCCAGCGGCCACCCCCTCCCAGTGCTCCACTCCCGGCGGCCACCCCCATCCCAGCGCTCCACTCTTGGCGGCTACCCCTCCCAGCGGCCACCCTCTCCCAGCGCTCCACTCCCGGCGGCCACCCCCGCCCAGCTCTCCACTCCCGGCGGCCACCCCCCTCCCAGCGCTCCACCCCTTCCCAGCGCTCCACTCCCGGCGGCCACCCCCTCCCAGCGCTCCACTCCTGGCGGCCACCCCTTCCCAGCGCTCCACTCCCGGCGGCCACCCTCTCCCAGCGCTCCACTCCAGGCGGCCACCCGCTCTTAGCGCTCCTCTCCCAGCGGCCACCCCCTCCCAGCACTCCACTCCCGGCGGCCACCCCCTCCCAGCGGCCACCCCCTCCCAGTGCTCCACTCCCGGCGGCCACCCCCTCATTTTGAATATTTGTACTTGTTGCGAGTAAACCTTATACTCGCTCCATTATCTCATCATCTTAATGGCATAACTAATTAGCACTAACTACACAAGCTATAACCCTATCCCTATCTACAGGTAACGGTTTTTCCACCCTCCTATCTTATTGTGAGGTGTAGTCACCGTATATAAGCAAGCGATTTGAGAATAGCAAACCAGTACAATTTCCAGTCAAGAATGTAACACTCGGCGTAGGCAGTTCTAATCGTCTACAAGACGCTACAGCTTTGACACAGAACAGGCAGCAGACTAGGACCGCATCCAGCTACAACGCTCTCCTACATAGAGCTCCGCGACTCCAGCCACACTCAGCTCTGCTCCAAGCTCCGTCTCAACGTCTACGACACTGCTGTATCCAGGACTACTAAATAAATATGAAACTCACTAAACACTGTGTATTTAATCTACCCAACAACGTAACATAATCGTACGTTACATTGGTGACCCCAGAGAGTTTCGACGATACCCAGCCACGATGGACTACAACATGGACTCACTGGACCTCTACTGCTGCTGCTTGCTGTGCACCGCAGCCACCTTTCATGGAACGCTGCCAACACCCTCGCACCAGCTATGATTTTCATCGTGATCATCTCTGCATTTTCATCTGCTACGGCTTGCTGCTCGACGATCGTTATTCACTCATCTGATAGCCTCATCAATGATTACATCACGTAGGATCTACAGCCTGTCCTGCCGACTCTCCGTCACTGCCAGGGCACTGCTTGTTCTACAGGGACTCCCACGACAGCTGCTCTGTCATCAGATTCATCTACACGTTCACTGCATTCTGATACTCTGCCGACTCAAGCACCTTGCGCAATACAGGGCTTACAGCTTGCATTTCCGACTCTTCGTTGCCTCCAGCACAATTCAGCTCTAGCAGTGATTCCCTCATTGTCCTGCCCATGTGCCTACATTACCTCCTATTGTCCTGGTGCCCGAGCCCATCCGCCTCGGATCTAAATGCTCCACCAGCGACCCAAGGACGCAACAATCATGCACATTCTTCTCTCCTGCTACACCGAGCTTGTCCACACACTGCCTGCATTTTTTAATTCCAGACTACATGTTCCACAGCGACCCAGGGAACAGTAGCCTCGTATTTTTTGTTGTACTGCTTTTCTTCCGTTCCCTGGCAGGGGGAGTCCTGTAGCGAGTAATCTTATACTCGCTCCATTATCTCATTATCTTAATAGCGTAACTAATTAGCACTAACTACACAAGCTATAATCCTATCCCTAATTACAGGTAACAATTCTCACATCCTCCTATCCTAGTAGAGAAAGGTGAGGGGTAGTCACCAAATATAAGGAAGCAATATGAGAATAGACAACAGTACAATTTCCAGTCAAGAATGTAGCACTCGGCGTTGGTAGTTCTAATCGTCTTCAAGACGCTACAGCTTCGACACAGAACAGGCAACAGACTGTTCAGCAGCAGAGCAGGACCACATCGAGTTACAACACTCTACCACATAGAGCTCCACGACTCTGGCCACACTAAGCTCTCTGCTCTGCTCCAAGCCCGTCTACGATACTGCTGTATCCAGGACTTTGTGTTGAGTAATTAGAGGACGTAAATGATTTTGGCTAGTAGAATCCCCAAGCACAAATACCATAATTGAGATAAGGATAGATGAGAGAGTAATAGAGCGTCACCAGGGCAGGGCGAGGTACATAATATCTGATTTTAGAAAGAATGCCAACAGTTTTAGAAACTTTTTTGCTATATTTAGAATGTGTCCCTGGAAATTCAGCTAGTTATCGATGAGGACACCAAGGCCATCTACATTGTTACTAATTTGGATATAATAAATAATAATAATAATAATTTATTTAGGAACAGTACATACATAGTTGCAGTGTTACAGTACAAACATTGTTAGATTTAAAGATAGAGGTAGTACATACAATACCTAAAGCCACTAGTACGCATAGCGTTTCGAGCAAGAAATATTTGGATATTGAAAATATAGGATATTGTTTATTCTTATATTAATATGATCTCAGGATTTATTAGCAAACAAAATATATAAAAGGTTTTGTCAATGTTAAGGGCGAATTTGTTAGCAGCGAAAGGTGGACTTTATTTAGTTCAGTATTCACGGTATCATTCAGAGTAAGAGGGTCAGGACTGGAGAAAATGAAGGTTGTGTCATCAGCAAATAAAATTGGTTGAGGTGTTGAGAGGCATTTGGAAGGTCATTAATGTAGATAAGAAGAGAGGGCCAAGTATGCTGCCCTGTGGAACACTAATGTTGATGGTAAGGGTGGGAGAAATTGAATTATTCACAAAAACATACTGGAGCCTGTCAGTAAGGTAAGACTTAAGGTATTGCAGGGAGTGACCTCTGACTCCATAACGATGTAATTTAAGAAGGTTTTGGTGGTTGACAGTGCCAAAAGCCTTACGTAGGTCAACAAATAACCCAACAAATAACCCAACAGGGAACTCATTTTTATCAAGAATTTGAATTTGAATGAGCTGCATATATGAAGTTAATCATACTAATAAGTGCATTGTAATAGAGTGTGAGAGAGTGTGAGTGTGAGTGGCTTTTCAGTATCCACCTCCAAAATCCGGATTTTTGTTATCCAGAAAACCTTTCATTACGTGAAATTTGGTGGGGCAGATTTAGTTGTATAGAGGGATCTATTATTGGAAGATCCAGATTTAGGAAGGTGCATTGTACATAGAACCACTTTGATCAACATCACAATTACCTTACAAATGTTCACTCCAAAAAACACTATTACATATACAGCATTTATTTGTATTTTTCACTTGTGGTTTCATCCCCCTAAAAAAAAAAACTATTATAGAACTCTTGCATATTAAACAAATTACAGAATTATAGATGAATTAGACCAATATCACTTACCAGCATTACATCATGCTTAAAACCCCCCCTTGTCATAAGTATACAAAATGCTATACATGACTGTATATACTGTACTGCCCATACTGTACTGTATACATTGGATATGTAAAAAACTCCACAATCAAGTGGCTACATTGATTTAAAGCAATGTACTACTTTTAACGGTCCTAACACACTTACAATTTTTTTAAGTAATTTGAATAAGGCCTTGTTAAAAAAAAAAAGTTATCAAGTACCCATCTATGATTTTCACTTTACAATAAACTGTACCACAAGATCCATCAACTATTAAAGTACTAGAGATTACTGAACCTGTAATTAATACTACATAGCATATATTTACAAAAATACATGCCCTACACCAAATTCGAAGCAATTTAGAATAAGTTTTGTCAAAGCATTTACAAAGTGACCCCTTACCAAATTATTAAATATAATTAAAATACCAATTTACATGATAACTCTTTTGTAATACCATATTTAACGGAACATAGGACGGATATTTTGTCCTCCTTTAACCAATATATACACAGTATTGTATTTACATGCACAATATCTCATATTTTTCCTTACAAAATCACTTTCAATAAATGTATAATGAAGCACACTAATGTGTATTTCTCACAAAACATCGTTGTAAATTAGATGTCTTACTTGCCAGCATATATGGTAGTTCCTGCAGTGCCACGGAGTGTGTTTAGCGAGATAACAAAATTCTTCACAAGTGTGTGCACACACTTTTCAGAATTACAAATACCAGAAAAGTTGTCAGTTATTTTGTTTCTTTAAAATCTAGTTATAAATAAACTAAACCCCTTTGGTTGAATCACACTTACTTAGGCCAACCCTCAAAGGATCAACATTTAGTCTAAAAGCTAAATTCATAATGAGAAAAAGAACAGCGCTTTCTAACCATGTTAAAAAATGCTACCATCTTCCATTAGAACACACAATTTATGACATACATATAATTGTGTATGACTCCATACACAATTTTAAATGTAGATATGATAGAGCCCAGTAGGCTCAGAAAGCAGTACACCAGTTGATTGACAGTTGAGAGGTGGAACCAAAGAGCCAGAGCTCAACCTCTGCAAGTACAACTAGGAGTACAACTAGGTGAGTACATTATTATGCTCTACTCACTAAAAACCAGAGTGATTGGCATGTGAGGTAGTGCACTAACAACTCACATGTCAGAATCCCTTTCTGTAATCAGAATAGTTTTAAAAATTGGAATGCATTAAAAAGTGAAATACTGGAAGGAAGTAATTATCAAAAGCATCAATAAAATATTGGAAGAAAATTCGATACAAAACATCAGATATATGAAAAGGCCAAAGGGCTCATGAACCTGTACACGAGACAATTTAGAGTTGAGAGGTAAAACAAAAGAGGTGGATATCAAACCCCATAAGCACAACCGGTACATACCAAGTCAAACCAGTTCCAGAATGTGCAGCACACTGACATAGAATCTTCATCTTGTGATGCTCAAGGGGATTAAGAAAGCCCATAAGCTATGAATACAGATTAAAAGAATTCAACCTAATAAAATACCAAGATCAATAAAAAAGGTAAGCAATGGCACTCCTATTATCTGAACCTGGATAGATATTATAATAGATATTATCTATTATCTCACTTATCCTATTCTATTATTCCTCACTTCCTAAGCGAGGAATAATATGATAAGAAAACACTGGTGCAGGTTAGAAATATAAATGAGCCAGAGATATACAAGTGGAATGCACTTGGGAGAAGCTGTGAAAGCCATCTCCATTCACAGTTTTAAGAGCAGGTACGGCGGACAACAATAACATTTGAATTATAAAAGCACCAGGTACCAGTAGCTAGCAGGCAGAGGCTAAGTCGCACGCACAAACATAACAGCGCAAACAATGATCTTGTTTCTAACACTTCATCATTCTCATAAACATTAACTCACTGGCACAATAGTAATTAATCCCTCTTCTTTCTGTGGTTTATATTTAAGTAACTCAGCATATGTGAGAAGCAGCTTCTTCCAATAGCACAAGACATCCTTCATTCTCAGATGATTTCGGATGAACTGATAGCCCCTCTCTGCTATTTGAGATACAGCCTCATCATTTTTCTTAGCAAACTCAATCAGTGTACTGAAATATAAAATGTTCATCAATGATTAATAAACACATTATGCAAATCATATCTACTGAACAGAGATAATACATCAGTTTTCAAGTAGCAAGGAATTGGGATGTTGATTCAAAATATACCTTGATTAAAAATATTCTTAGCAAAACCTGGGAATGTAGCATACCTTATAAATTGATTAGATCGATAATGACAACCCCAAATGGACAACAATGGGTCTAAAGAACCTAATAAGTAAAAAATAAAGCTTTCTACAAAAGGACTAAGAATGAGGGGGAAGTCAATCTAGGGTAACAATGTGTCAGAATTGCTAGAAATGTTAAAAAAAAAAACAAGGAACATAAACAGAAAATATGAAGTATGTATAGCAGTACATATAGCAGTAGGAAAGGTCTAGGTAAATACTGGTTTGGGAACAGGGTTGATTTGTGGAACATATTACTAGGTAACGTAATAGACGTAGGATCACTTGATTGTTTCAAGTGTAGGTTAGACATATACAGTGGATGAGTTTAAATAGATATAAATAGGAGCTCTCACAAATGGGCCAACATGCCTTGTGTGTGGTTTCCTTAATTCTTATGTTCTTATCAATATTTTTTATGTATTTCTTGTCTATAGATCCCTACTAATCATGACTACCAATTTTTTTATTCAAACCTTAATTTCAACACTATCCAATTAATATAGTATAACTATCATTATTACCTAGCCTCAGAACCTTATATTATTTAGAATTAAACTGCATCTTTCAGATCATCTTGAAGCAATCTTGAGATTTCCTCTGAATTTATTCCCCATTTTATTTTAGTATCGTCTGCAAATACTGCTGCTCAATCCTCATCTAAATTGTTTGTATATATATAATCGACTGGCTTAGCAGAAACAAGATGAATGACATAAAAAAATATAAAAATTTTGCTAAATTGATTGCATGGAAAAACTAAACCATCATCAGTCTAGTGGGACAATGAAACATGTAACTAGTAAAGAGAGAAGAGTAAATATAGTAAAAGAGGGATAAAGATAAATTCAATATTAAAGGTAACATGTCCATTCACATTATTTTTTGCACCTGGTACCATCATGGTGAACCAGCATAATGGCACTCCAGTAAATTACACACAGCAGTAGTCAAGCTTATTCATAAACTACTCTATGTAAAGTGCTTCTCATAAGTTCTCAAAGACAATATATTAATAATTCACTTCCTTCCAACAAACTACATTCCATTAATCCTGGTATTAATCCATTAATTAATACTACTACTCCTACTCCTGAGTTGATCACACTCAATCCATGCTGTCTCACAATTATTCATATCTATAATTTTATCCTCCTAAACTTTAAGCTACCAAAAGCACACACAATATCCTTTTTTCTTTCAACTTGCCTGCCTTCCACATGCCTCTTAATCTTAAAATGTGTCCAACTTTCACATGCCATGACATTACCATTCCTTATTGCATCACACATGCTTAATTGATGGCCTCTACTGCTCTAACCTAGGAATTTTTATGCTTATGACAAACCCACATTTTACATCTGTACAAAAGTGTGCTCTATGGTTGGATTACTTTCCATATTATTTTTTATAACAATGGCTTTAATAGTTGCAGACACGTTTCTTCCCTGACTTGATATTGTTTGAACTTTGCTTGCCTTAATTCCATACTTGTCATACGTGTTCCCTGATGTCACACAGTTTGGACCACATCCATTAATGTTCATCTCCATTTACAATCAACAATCTTCTCTAAAATCTCCTTTATCAAAACTTTAGTCTCATTACCATATGTAATTTGCTTTTCACTTTGCTGTTCGATTAATGATACTTGAAGGCCCAAAAAATTCAATGTTGGGTAAGGGTAGTGCACGTAGATCATCATCTCATCAGGACACAATATAAATACATTACTATCATTACTGTACCCCATTTACAACTTTTGTGGGGAAGGGGCTTAGCAAAGTACTAGAGAAAGAGGGAAGTACTGTAATAAATTGACAAAAATTAAAATCATACCTGATTTCTTCCTTTGATGCGCCTGTCTTAACAGGAATGTAGTGTACCCAAGGCTTCATCTTGTGGTAAAAAAATTCCATCCACTCATCACCCACATGAAAAACAAGAGATTGACATAGGAACAAGTGTTTGAACCTGAAGCTGGCTGCTACTCCCCTGAAGTTGAAGAGATACTTATATTGACAATGGTCTTCAAGTGATACTTCAGAGGCAGGGGGAGCATACAAAGTGTCCTGAAATTAAACAAAAAAATCAGTGTTGAATGTAATGAAATGCCATTTTCTCGGCGAAGCCCCGGAGGCTCCCTGAAGCTATCCAAACTGATATGTGCTATATGAGTTTGGGGTCATCAGTCACAGGAGTTCCTATGCCTACCGGGAACCAGAGCCAGAACCTGGTCCCCTCAGAGAGGGGCAGAGAGCAATGATACATAAGCACTTTACATTTAAAGTATGTCATATTCCATCATCGACTGGGTTGGGCACCCAGCAAGATAGGCGAACGAAAATAAACAACTAGCCGGTAAAATTGTGACCTACAGCCAGAAAATGCAAAGAAACTCCTGCTGAAAGAAAAAGAGCAAGAAAATAAACTAGCAACCCTGCCCTCAACTACTACTCCCGCCTGTTGGCGTATCCCACCCCACCCCAAAAAGTGGGAGGGGGAACCGGCTCAGGCGAGCTGGCCGTTCACCACCTCAGTTCTAGGCATGATGTAAAAAAACAAAAAAAAGCCAACTGGAGGAAGGGAGGGTGTCAGGGAGCCTCTGGGGCTTTGCCCAGAAATTGGCATTTTATTACATTCATCATTGGTTTTCTGAAGGAGCCCTGTTGGCTCCCTGAAGCTAACTACCCACAGATAAGGAAAACAGGGTCCCCATACCCTGGGAGGTGGCAGCACCACAGGGCTCAGAGCGAAGAAGAGACCGCGGTTGTGGTTCCTTCCCAGCAGGGTGAACCACGCCCACCTGGGAAGGAAGTAGGGGCATGGAAGGAACCAAAGTTGAAATGATTACCACCCCCAAATCCTAGTCCCCAAAACCCAAGCGGGGCAGTTCTGGGCCCTCCAACTGGGCAACCAACCAGGATCGTTGCAGTAAGAAGAACTGAGCAAGCAACGCAGCCGTTGTCTGAGCATTGAGATCAATAGACAAGGAATGAGTAAAGTGAAGTACAAGCGGGGAACAAGGCCCGCAATACGCCGAGTTGGTGGTGTCCCCGACCCAACAGGCAGCGAGACAGAGGCAGTACGAATGCTCGTTTCACCGAGGCAGGGGCAACGAACAACCTTCGACTTCACACAAGATGAGAGTGAACTCGGATGGATCCATGTTACCAACCGAGCCCACGGGGAATTTCCAGGGCTCTTATTCTTTTCTTTCAGCAGGAGTTTCTTTGCTCTTTTTCTGACTGTAGGTTGCAATTTTACTTGCTAGTTGTTTGTTTTGGTTCACCTATCTTTCTGGGTGCCCACCCCAGTCGATGGCAGAATATGACATAATTTAAATGTAAAGTGCTCATACGCCATTGCTCCCTGTGCCTCTCTGTGGGGACCAGGTTCTGGCTCTGGTTCCCAGTAGGCATAAGAACTCCTGTAACTGATGACCCCAAACTAATATAGCACATATCAGTTTGGATAGCTTTAGGAAGCTGTCGGGGCTCACCCAGAAATTGCAGTATTTACTCAAAGTATATCATGTTCATCACAATTAACTACAAATACTTTAAACTTTGTATACAATTATCTGTAGTTCCTTAACAAATATAAATGTGGTTTATCTGATATAAAGTTGCCCTTGGTTTTATTTGCATGTTAAATTACATATGGGCTAGTTGCACTACACACACTTCAACAATAAATACCCTACTCGTCACTGTTTTTATTAAATCAGTCACACCTATCCTCTCCTACAAAATGCTCTTCATAATATAATCCACAATTACCTTCTTTTAAAAGATAATTTACTATATTTACCTGGTATTCAACTATTGCCTTGCTGGTTTTAACTTTGATTATATGTTTTACTTATAATTTGACATAAACCTGGCTTTTTCTGCATGCTAACAGAGGCATCCCACTGCAAAAACTGAGAGGCCTCAACATTTGTCAATAACATTTCCTATATAGTATTTGCTATGAGAATATAGATTAATTACGGCTATTTTTTTAATTTAACCTAAAGTTTATGGCACTTCTGCATTTTGCTGTATCTATCCTGGCCTTTTTACAACGTATCAAACTCCAGCATCGTTATGTATGAACACATTAGTAATCTCAACCTCGAGCATTTCTATAATGATATCTTCCTGAAGTAAATAGTCATCAGAATATATTGGCCAGTAACACTTTAAATGTAAATCGAGAGAAATCCAACTCTAGCAAAAGCTTCTTTATCTCCCCCCCCCCCCCCCAGTAATCCCAAACTCCTCTAGTGGTGCCTGGTTACCTACTCCCTCTCATATCCTCTCATAACCGGATCAACCCACAACTCGTCCACCAAAACAGAACCAGTGGCCCACAAGCAGCGGCACAAGGCCGGCACTGGACATAACACTTTATGCTTCCCTGGCTGAACTAGCCAACACTCCACAACCAAAGGACTCCTCCGGAAGCCTGCCATCTCATTCTTCGCCAGAAAAGGAGGAGTAGGCTGCAACCAAACAAAATGACCACAAGGACCAAAAGAACAAAACTCCAGGGGGTCAGAGAAGTGCATGAAGCTTCTCAACCCAACCACCAGAGGCTAACACCAACAAAAACAAGGCCTTCCAGAAACAATCCCAGACCGAAGGGGCTTTTCCACAAACCGAGGGGAAAAAAAGAAATGAAAGAACGCAAACCAAGCAGGCTCAGGGGACGCATGAGCAGGCCGGAGGTGAAAAAATGCACAAGAAAGCTTGCAGAATGGGTCATCCACCCCGAACGAAAGGCAAAGTTCCTCTGCCAATGACGATAAGAAGTAACAGTACAATATTCAGCATAAGGTGCCGATCCAGAAAAAGTCAAGAAAGAAAGGACAATACAGCCCTGTTGGACACAGAACATGATGGAGAGAGAAAAAATGGTGAATAGCCCACCAAGAAACTTCATACTGTCAGTGAGAAGAAGACTACAGATGGAACACCATCAACCCAGCCACCTGATTACCATACAAATGGAGATAAACATGCATCGGAAAGTCCAGATGCGGAATGCAGAATAGAAAGTCGAACCAGTGAGGTACCTCACCCGTACGACCTGCTGATAAAGGTAGAGCTGTAGAAAAATACCCGGGTTTGGACACCGAGCAAGCAGTGTCAGAATCCAAGGAATGGATTGGTGGGGGTACTGTACCTCTTTCCCACAGTCCAGTGCTATGGCACCAAACCCCGAAAAACCAGAAGAGCAAGCCAGTGACACAGCAACCGGTGCAGAGACACTGGGGGGCAGGGGAAGGACCCAGCGATTGCGAGAGCGGAGAAAGAGGCTGTACCAAAGATGCCAAAACAGCCCAAACCAGAAGGGCAAAGTTCAAGCTCCCGCACAGCTGCTCGAGCAATCTCTTAGTCACCTGGGATCCCCTCAGCAGCGTATAATAACGGGACTGCAGCTGGAGCAAGGCCGCACGGGGGAGTGAAAGTGATGCAGTCTGAAAATCCCAAACAAGACCCAACTGATTCGAACCTGGAACAAAACCAACTGGGTCTTCCTCCAATTCACCAGGAAACCGAACCTAGCGAGATCCTTGAGATCCAGAGAAAGCATACAAGCACCCAGCTCAAGAAAGAGTCAGACCTCGGAGAATGGAGTCATCCGAAAAGAGGGGCAAGGAATCAACCGGTTCAGATGAGACAAATCCAGAATGTACAGGAGATCCACACAGTCCCGTTTCTGGACTGGAAACCAGTCCAGAAACATCAAATGAACAAATCCACAAGGGCCGTGACGAGGATTTGTTCATTTGATGCATCACGTTAGTGTGATCTCTGTGTGTAGTGACAACCCTCATAGCCACCCATGCCTCACCCCACGCTAAACTCCACCATGGCTTAGAAACTTTCAGACGCTTTGGAGCTGTTAACGGGGAAGGAAAAGGATGAACCACACCCACCTGGGAAGGAAGAGGGGGTGTGGACGGAACCACGGTCAATGAAACAAACACTCCGAAATCCGAGTCCCTGCAAACCACAGGACACAAAAACCAGAACACAACCTGGCATATTGTAACACATAAGAAAGCCCATGCAACGCAACATCTTTCCGATACCTTCGAATATCCGATGAGGAATGGGTGGTTTGGAGCACATGCAGAGAACAAGTCTCACATGACTGCCCAACCACCGACCCATCAAGCAGCATGGCGGAGGCAGAACAGACGATTGTCACCCTGAGGCAAGGGCGACAAACAACCCTCAAATTCGCATACAAGGTGAGAGTGGGCTCAGAAGAAATATCCATTGTACAACTGAGCCCGTAAGGGTTTTTCAGGGCCTGTAGGGTGAACAAGTCCTACAGAAAGCCCAGGCACTGGGACCAGCTATGCTGGTAAACCCTGTCAGAGCAGGCAACTAGACCACAAGAAACTGCAGGAAAGACTCGGGTGCAAATGAGGAATTCTACCGCACAAACCCTAGGCTAACCTAATTAGGTGAAAGGCAGAACTCCCCTGCCTAAATAAATGAACAAAGCACCAGCAAATGAAAGGGTGAAAATAAAAACCCCTCGAGACCTCACGACAGCAAACATGCCAGCCAACAACACTCCCTTACCCAGGCCAAGATGGAAAGTCTAAAGCCCTCAACCCACCCCAAGGACGAAGACCACCACAAGTGAGGAAGCCCTCTAACGTAAGTGATTCCCGAACTCCCCAGGAAAGGAAACCCTGACTGCGCAAGGGCAGCACTTACAGAGCACCTAGGGGAGGTGACCTTAAGCACATGCAGCTCCATTATTCTAAATTCCTGGCCAATGCACACTTTCATGTAGGAACAGCCTCACAAAGCAAAACACCCCAAAAACAGGAAACTCTGGCCAGAGTGAACTGATGACCACTAGGCATAAACATCAATCAAGAACTGGCTGGGGGCAGCTTGGCTCACCCGGGCCAGCTTCCCTTCCCACCACCGAGGGGGGAGGTGGAGTTAACAAGGAGGGGGGTAGTTTGGATGAAGTTTTGGTTGTTTGTTTTCTTTATGGGGGAGTTACTTTGATAATATGAGGATGTAGGTCGCATTTTTCAACCAGGCAGTAGTCTGTTTGGATTCGCCTACCTTCCTGGGTGCCTTTCCTGGTTGATAGCAAGATGACAAACATTGAAATGTAAAGTGTAAGATGACAAACTTTGAAATGTAAAGTGTTCATGGGCCAGTGTTCCCTGTGCCTCTATGAGGGGGGAGGGGCCAGGGTCTGGCTCGTGGTCCCTGGTAGGCATACAAGAGCTCTGCGACTGATGGCTAAATAGTGTGGTACTTAATCAGTATGCTAGCTTCTGGGAGCCAATGTGACTACCCACAGAAAGAATGGGATACATACAGCATCTGATTTCCAGGCTTGGTTCTTGGTGTACTGGGCATCAACAATGTTCGGGTTCTCTCTTGAAAGATACACGAGTTCATCTCTCTCTGAACTTGTACGAGACCCTCTGCAAGCAGAAAGAGCAAATTATCCACCTCAGCCAATTAATTTTAATACTCAATAACGTCCGTCTTCATCACCTGCATACATAGTTTATGTGCTGGCTAACCGGAATGAATGAATTAGAACTGAACACTAATTTAACTTCACTTTTGAGGTTATCAGCATATTCAGACCAGAACTATACTTGAGATAATTTCCTTATATGGAATTAGATGATCACAAAACAACCAAATTTGGAGATCACCGCATTGAAAGAAGACGTTAGGATGGTTGATGGGAGGATTGCGCATAGTGACACGAACAGTGGTGTCAGATGCTGCGGTACCACCTTGGGTAAACCTCTATGCTAAGTATTAGGCTGGATGTAAAATGTGATGCAAGGGAATTAAAGTTCTCAGAACACAGTTTCAGATTGGGGAGGGGAAGGGCAGGGGAGAGAAAAGGGGGGAGAAGGCGGAGGGGGGAGGGGGAAATGGGGGATAGGGGGGAATGGGGAAGGGAGGGGGAGGGGGAAAAGGCAGGCAACAGGTCAAGCATTGGACCACAATTTATTAGCTAAACTAAAAGAGTCTGGTTGTCAAAGGTGGCATGCTATTGGTAGGTGATGCTGACTTGCTGGAATATAATATTTTACTATACAGCTTCCCTCTCTATGTAATATGATATTCCAACAAAATTTGTATCTCAGAATATGCCAAGTGCTCTAACTGATTAATATCTAACATCTTGCATATGATTGGTCAGTTGTATGACTTACATCATACTTAAATCATGTGGCTTGTTAATCATCCTCAGTTAATGTTATGGAAAATAAAATGTTCCAATAGCTAAACCATGATAGGTGATGGCGATGTTGGTGTTGGAGGGGCTCTCAAAGGACTCCTCCCACCCTTCCTCCCTCACACCTGGCCAAATGTTTACCTTCACAGATGCTGAACAATAGTAACAAAACCCCTCCTAGCCATTTGAACATAATTAAATCATTTGATTTAAGATACAGTATATAAGTTTATAAAGCAAGAACAATACCAAGAGAGGTGAAGGTGGTAGTACAGTTTAGTACAATGGTTGTGGCTCTCAGTCATTCTCCCATGTGAAATTTAAGTTTGATAATAATCCTAAAATATGAAACATACAGGAAAACAAATCTCGAGAACAAAAGGAAACATTACTACCTGAAAAATGCTAGAGGTTTCTTATTTTCCCAAGGCCACTGTTTGGCTACATTCATAAGTGTGTTTCGCAGCATGTCCCATCTACCAAGGCCCGTAGGATAAAGGGAAATTGCTGGTCCACCTTCCCAGAATGTCCAAGCTGGATAACTGATGTCCAAATAGTCGGCAGTCTATAGAAGAAAAATAGCATACAGGTCACAATTCTCAAACAAAAAAATTTGAACCACAGCAATTAAATTCTAAAATTAAAGAGTTCAAACACAAATAATTAAAATTATTGTAAGAACTCAGTAATCTGAATCCCGGTAACTTGAATCTTCAGGTAATTCAAATGAATTCTAGTTCATCATTTTTGAGTAAATAGAGGAAATGTCAGTAAACCATAAAAATGAAAGGGGAAATAATGGGAATAAACAGGTCGTGGCATGGTTTCCTGAACAATATATTCTATAAGCAGCTTATCAAAGTATAATGTAAAATACTCCATTTCACTCCTGTCCTCGCCATTAAATAGTAAAATGCCTTTAACCAATATCTGTGTTGTCAGATGTAGGGATCTGTGGAACAAAATGTGCACCATCTCCCCAGCATGAGTACACCTGCAATTCTGGTGGAGGCTCCAGTAACAGCCATGTATCTCAGCACTACAGCAATGTATGCTAGCACCAACAAAACTATATTGGCTAGAAAATGAAGCCCATCTACTAAGCACACAGCAGGCATAAACAGACCTTTGAAGATGAGGGCATTCATCCCACAAGTTCTCAATGTGACATCACACGACAGCATTTGGCTGGGCGAGCAGCTAATGCAGCAGACTGCACCTGATAATGCAATTTACATTGTTACCACTAGTCACAGCACAGCTAAAAACCACAATCAGATTCCTGGTCACTAAATCCAGAAAATGATTCATCTTTCACATGTTCATGGCCTAAAGAAACAGCATCTTGCACCGACCCACATGGCCTGCCTCACAGTGGAGTGGGGCTGCGGAGGGAGTGGTGATTGTACAGGCCTCAGCCTGGGGGCAGACACATATGCCTTGACTTCAGTCTGTATCACTTCATTCTGAACCCTGAACATAATCTTAATCAAAGTCACATTCCTCATGTAATGTAAATTTAATGTAATGTAAAATTAATGTAATTCCTCATGCATGTAAAGGATTTGGGAATAATAATGTCTGACGACCTAACGTTTAAGGAGCATAACCAAGCAAATATTGCGACAGCCAGAAAAATGATAGGATGGATTACGAGAACTTTCAAATCCAGGGATCCCATCACAATGGTTGTACTCTTCAAGTCACTTGTGTTGTCCCATCTTGAGTACTGCTCAGTACTCACTTCCCCCTTCAGAGCAGGAGAGATTGCCGAAATAGAGGGAATACAGAGAACATATACGGCACGCATAGACGCAATAAAGCACCTAAATTATTGGGATCGTCTCAAAGCCCTCCAAATGTACTCACTAGAAAGAAGACGAGAGAGATATCAAATAATATTGTAGCGAGTAGATTATCCCAATAATATACTCGCTCCAAATGCATTGTTAATATTCCTGTCAACCTTTGGAGATGAATGAGGTGAGGCGTTGCCTGGGCAACACGGTGAGGTGTTGCCCGAGCATATAAGCAGCGGTGTAGCGAACATTGGCTAGTCTACTTTCAAGTGTGGTCTAGAGCAGACACTTGCAAGATACTGTACCAACGCTCAGTGCGCTCAACTCACACCAACGTATCACCTGTGTACTTCTGTATATTCGACCAAATATATATATAGTATCTTAGTGTCTGTGTTTATTTGTCACCATACTTTACGTAACCAAGAACCGTTACAATATACACCTGGAAGATACTGGAGGGCCAAGTACCAAATCTACACAGTAAAATAACAACGTACTGGAGTGAACGACATGAAAGAAAATGTAGAATAGAACCAGTGAAGAGCAGAGGTGCCATAGGCACAATCAGAGAACACTGTATAAACATCAGAGGTCCGCGGTTGTTCAACGTCCTCCCAGCAAGCATAAGAAATATTGCCGGAACAACCGTGGACATTTTCAAGAGGAAACTAGATTTATTCCTCCAAGGAGTGCCGGACCAACCGGGCTGTGGTGGGTATGTGGGCCTGCGGGCCGCTCCAAGCAACAGCCTGGTGGACCAAACTCTCACAAGTCAAGCCTGGCCTCGGGCCGGGCTTGGGGAGTAGAAGAACTCCCAGAACCCCATCAACCAGGTATCAACCAGGTATCATCTGTTTCCATCAGTATCTTCTGAATTTCTTCATCCATAATCATACCTATGGAGTGAGCAACAGTGAGACGTTGGGCAGTGCAGGGTTATGCAATAGCCATGGTAGTTTGATACGGAGGCCTTCCTGCTAATTCAGCCTACTCAGGATTTTTTGTTAAGATGACGGTTGTTTACTATTGCCCATAGACAGCGTCTGGTTACCCCATTTACACAGTGGGACTTTTAATTTTACACGGTGCTATGAAACATTCCTGATTGTGTTGTGCAATTTAGGAATAATTATCAAGAACATCTTTGATAATCATTTTTGACCATTTTGGAATAATTTTGACACCAACTTCAATATTTTTTTCTACCTTCCTATTTATGCTACGATGCTGAGACTTCGACCAGATGAACCCCTTTTCATATGCAACTAGTCAAAAAAGTTTAATTGAAATCTAACTAATTTTCATTTAATGGAAATCTGGAGCCCTTGCTTCCTTGCACTGACTTGCTTAAACCACAAGGTTTGAAGTATACAACTTTTAAACACACATACACAAGATTTTCAAAGGAATTGAAAGGATAGATAAAGACACTATTTAACACAAGCGGCAAACACTAGGGGACACAGGACGAAACTGAGTGCCCAAATGAGACAGACATGTTGGAATTTTTTTTTTTTTAATGTCAGAGTAGCTGACTAATGGAATGTTTTAGGAGGTGATATGGTGGAGGCAGACTCCATACACAGTTCCATATGATAGAGTCCATTAGGTTCAGGAGCCTGTACATCAGTTGACTGACTGTTGAAAGGCGGGACCAAAGAGCCAGAGCAAACATACATATAGAACTAGCTAGTTAGCTATAACTATGCAATAAGAAATCTCGGAGATATTATGATTATACAGTATACCCATGAAAAGATATATTTTTTATTTAGATACTGTATAGATGTGATATACTGTATAGATGCTGCTGATTCTACTTCATGTTTGGTGTGGAAAATATTATGAAAGATGAATCTTTGCATTACCTTACTGAAAGAAAATATAGGCTTCCTTTCACCAAAACGTTTATTGACCTGGGGTACATCTCTTGTGTTAATTAACATCTCCATATCTGGTAACTTATCAATGATCTGAAAATGGAAAACCCGTTAAAAGTTATTGTAAAATATTAACTGTGATTTTGTTACTTACAAAGTACTGTACAGTTTAACTTCAACAGAATGAAAAATAGGCAACCTGACCTGTTCTAAATTTTCAAGATCTCCATGGTACCAAGGTTTTCAAAACTGTTCATAATTTTTTTTGCCAGAAATGCCAGAAATTTGCAGAAAATTTATCTTCTATACATAATATTTACCCAACCACATCTATACTTATAAAATATGATCTCTGTTCAAGGTTGGACACTAGATGCTCTGGGCTACTCTCGTCCAACATTGCAGAGCAACTAGTGAGGCAGGAAGTGGGGATGGCTGACATAGGTACGTTGGACTCGGCTCCATTGCCCCTTTAAAAGGGGGGATTGGCTCCCATGGAGAATGCAATGTACTCGGTAAAGCTGAAAGGTCGAGTAGCTAGACTTTCATCATTTTTAAAGAACTTTGTCCCCCTTCATATAACTCTAGTGCAGCTGCACAAATGCAGAAGTATCTAAATGTGTTAATACCAAAATGTATTAAGAAAATATATATATACTAACTAGAAGGGATACCTGACAGTGCCCAGGTCTCTGTCTCTCTAATTCTCCTATTCTCTATCCACTTTTAATGCTCAGTTTTCTCTCCCAGTGGGTAAAACATGCTCTAGTAATGTTATACCAACATAGAAACAATGTTATTGACATTGATTCAATGTTGATAACAGCTGAGAAATAAGTCTGAAAACACACAATGGACAATCAAACCCACATTTCAGACTTTATAAGTCTCGTTTGTTATCACAATAGAAATCAATCCTACTAAAGAAGGGCATGGGGGTCGACCCCATCCACCCTATGATACTCCTCAACCACAAATATAACCTTGCAAAGTTTGGCAAGACTAGCCCCAAGCATCTGGCCACCATCCTCAAACAAAAATATTCCATCTCATAGATATAGATAAATACTATATACTGTATATACATGAGCAAGGACTATCATAGACAGGTCAGGGTTGGCCCTATTGCCCCCATGCCACAACCTTCAAGGGTTGATATAGGCACTGCCAGGTACCCCATCTAGTGCTATATAAACAATGCATCTTAGAATAAAAACATAGGAGTCTTTGCAGTGGGTCTGTTGATCCATTGTGGGTGGTGCCAATCTAGATCTAACTTCTTTTCTCTGTGTATCTAAAGTCTGTTTTTAAAGCTAACTATGCCATTTGCCGGTATGATGCTGGCCGGAAACTTATTCGTCTATCACCCTGAGGCCCTATCAATACTTTCCCATAACCACTCTAAATCTGATTTTTTTCCATCTTAAAGCCATTGTTATGGGTTTTGATCTGGTCTAGTAGTTTCAAGAGCTTACTCATGTCTACCTTGTTGATAGATATGCTCAAGGATTTGAAAGTATCAGACCAAGTCATAACTCATAACACTGGCTGTAATAAAAGATTAAAGACAATACATGTTTAAGTGTATTAAAACCAAATTTAGGATGCAACCTATGTCCTTGATAAATACCTTCAGATTCAGCTTGCATCTGAAAATTGTGATTTAATACACTTACACGTGTATTGGGTCTTTCCTTTACCTTCATTCAAGCACTACAACATTGTTTCTTCAATGGCTATACGCTAGACAAGTTCAGCTTTAGAAAGGATATTGGTTTATTAATAGGGTGGTAGATGAGGGCAATTACACACAGAAATCACAATTGCGTGATGCATCAAATGAACAAATCCACAAGGGCCGTGACGAGGATTCGAACCTGCGTCCGAGAGCATCCCAGACACTGCCTTAATCGACTGCGCTACGACATGGTCAAAAGGAGTTGAAACCGAAGTTCTACTGAACTTACTGGATCCTGCAGCCTCTCCGAGGCACAAACCAGGGTTTTACACAACTCCCCCCATGCACTCGAGCTATGTTAATAGGCCGTTCTCCCTCTTCACCCTTACTTCATTACACACAGAAATCACAATTGTGCCTCTGAGAGGCTGCAGGATCCAGCAAGTTCAGTATAACTTCGGTTTCAACTCCTTTTGATCATGTTGTAGCTCAGTCGATTAAGGCAGTGTCTGGGATGCTCTCGGGCACAGGTTCGAATCCTCGTCACGGCCATTGTGGATTTGTTCATGAGGGCAATTGGTTATCAACCAACATTCATTACTGTAGTACTCTAATGAATATATTTTGAGTCAACATATGTAAAATTCAAGCAGTGTACAGATCATGTATAAATATTTTACAAGAAAACTTTCCATTTAAGGGAAATTAAGAGCAATCACCATACCTTTAAGATAAAATGCTCAATACCCTTACATCGGCTTGGGAACATGCAGTCACTTTGTCTGTACAGCTTATGGTTGATGATCTGATAAAAGGTACCCCTGGTTAAAAAGAATAACATTAAAATACTTACAGTGGAAAAGTTTTAGCAAAAACACAGTGAGTAGCATTCAATCATGTTTAGCATAATGTCCAGTAGAGCAAAATGCATTATGCCAGTGAAAAAAATATTAGTATACAGTATAGTCTTTCTACATGACAAGAAATATAAATTAATAAAAAAAATAATAATCAAATAATTCCTTTGTTAAATGCAGACAAAAGGAAGCCTATGTTTTGTATAGTTCCAAAGTACAGCATTAATACTGTACTGTACATGACAGATATTTTATCTTATATAGATATATACTGCACATACTAGAGCAAGGACTGTCACATAAGTCTGGTTAGGGTTGGTCCCCATTGCCCACATGGGGCAGCTGTAACAGTACAGTACAGTGCAGTGCAGTGCAGTGCAGTACAGTACAGTACAGTATATCATAGAGTATTAATAACTGTAAGAGAGTGATGCATTTAGAATAAGTTATTAAGAAGCATGAATACCCTTTGTGACTGCAGTATTTATTTAATGACTCTACAGGAAAGGTTGAACTGTGGCTCCATTGACATCATCATCATCTTGCCCGACTTTACAAGTATCCTGCCTATTCCTGAGGCATACTTACCCAAGGTCCACAGATCAACTGAATGTCCAAGTTCAGAAAACTAAACTTATTCAGTGCAAACTATACAGTATTCCTACTGAGGAAATATATGATGTAGTACAGTTGGCTTTGTTCTCAACTCGCAATCGGGGATCCCGGGTTCGATTCCTGGGCGGAACAGAAACAGTTGGGCACATTTCCTTTCACCTAGCAGTAAATAGGTGTCTGGGAGTTAGGTAACTGTTGTGAGGTTGCATCCTGGCAAGTCAGTAGTTTGACCTAGGAGAGACCTCAATAAAGGCCTTAAGTGCATGTGTATATCTATGTCCAAAGTCCCTAACAAAATTAATTCAAAATAATAAACAAATTATAAGGTAAAATAAAAGATGTTGCCCCTGACAGTAATCAAAATATAAAGTGCATTCAGATTATCAAAAAAGGCATCTGGAAAACAAACTCATCTTAAATTTCATGTAGCAGGTGGTTATCTTGAGGTTATCTTGAGATGATTTCGGGGCTTTAGTGTCCCCGCAGCCCGGTCCTCGACCAGGCCTCCACCCCCAGGAAGCAGCCCGTGACAGCTGACTAACTCCCAGGTACCTATTTACTGCTAGGTAACAGGGGCATTCAGGGTGAAAGAAACTTTTGCCCATTTGTTTCTGCCTCGTGCGGGAATCGAACCCGCGCCACAGAAGTACGAGTCCTGCGCGCTATCCACCAGGCTACGAGGCCCCTTGTTGGGTAGGGCGAGGTGGAATTGAAAAACAATACAGTACTGTACCTATATCCAAAAGATAAATTAACACAGCTTTCTAAAATAATAGTTTTCAACATGACATTAGGCCTTAGCACCAAATATAGTACAGTACTGAACAGTATATATAACTTGCCTGTCTCTTGATTTCTCTATCACACTTTTGTCAATGCCATCCTTGAAAGGTGCCAAGTCTTTCTTAATGAGGTGATAGTGACAGGAACACTTCCCTGGGTCACAAGACTTGTATGATGCTACCGCTTCCTCAATCTGAGTGGTGTATTTTGCCCAAGGTTTATTGGCTTCTGAAATAAGGAAATACTACTTTACTTTTCTAAAAATAATTAAATGCAACTTATTCTTGTTAATTAATTCAACAATCAAATGATTTTTCCAAATACTGTATGTATGTATGTATATATAGATATATAAATATATATATATATATATATATATATATATATATATATATATATATATATATATAGATATATATAGATATTTATATATCTATATCTGTATCTACTATGTATGTATAGCAATATTAGCCTATAATCATTTATTTCAGACATGAGGAGAATAACTACAATAACACTTCTCAAGTTAGATTTACTTCTTAAAATGCCCTGAGCAGTTAATTTTTGGCCATCTATCAAAAACTACAAGAATTATTAATTAAAATTATGCTTGATTTAAGCTTGCTTTATTTATTTATTACAGTATTATTATTATTATTATTACTACATGAATTGTGGAGAATTCATAGGAAAGAAAAATACAATATATAAAGCCACTAATACACAGAGCACATTAGACTGATATTCTTGGTTTAGTAAATGCATTGTTAGGTTAAATACTGTTAGGTCAGCCTATAATAAATATTTTCAGTTGGGGTAATGAGTAATTGTAAACAGGCATTTTGACAAAGCTCATTTTTAAATTAAAATCCTATATATAACACATTGTTATGTTATGTTGTGTAAGTTCATAATCCATTAGCAGATAGTCTTTGTATGTAATTACCAGTTTCCTTTAAACATACGGATAAAAGTTATACACCATTGCACACAAGAGTTTACCAACAGTTTACCCAACCTAACGTACCCCAACCAGGCCTAAGGCCTGTGTGTGACTTAACTCTACCCCCCCCCCCACCCATCCTCACTCCCCCTTCAAGTTAGTGGCAAGTTCGGGAAGGAGCTACTGTACTTGACCTTTGCCCCGAAACACTATACGTGCTAGTGGCTGTACAAGAATCTAAAAACTCTTGTACATAAATAAATAAATAAAAAATAAATAAAACCTGATATTTGTCTATGTCATACCTTCACTGTACATGTTGGTCATCTTCCTGTCATCGTCGCCACACGTCTCTTCCACAGCCCAACACCTGCACCTAACTAGCGTCAAAAGGAGCAAATTATGCATCAAGTTCCTTAGTCTCATGGTTGTGGGGAAGAGTTCTGTCTTGAGAAACACCTCAGGTAACACGACAGGTTTTCTCGTTTAACCTCGACGACACACAGCTGTTGTCAACGCTTTTTTACCACGTTAAATCGTGTCTATGCTTCGTAGAGGTTCAGGTTAAGGACCCGAGAGAACTAGCTGCAGCACCTGGGCCACTAAGCAGTCAGCTGTGCCACCTCTGCCGCCCACGTTCAAACCAAGGCCAAAACAAAGCAGCGTGGGTAGCGACCTCACTCAGCGCACGACTCAGTCAGCGACCACACTCTGTGTATGACGAAGCCAGCGATTACACCCAGTATATGACTCTCACTGCATGACGGAGCCAGCGATTACACTCAGTATATGACTTAGTACATGACGAAGCCAGCGATTACACTCAGTATATGACTTTCACTGCATGACGGAGCCAGCGATTAGCACTACTCTAACGTGCTTAAACCTATATTGTTTGCTGATGATACTACCCTCATCTACCCCAAGACCCCAGATCATCAAGACCCCAATCCGCACATATTAAATAATGTCATAAATGATGAATTAAAAAAAGTCCACTTATGGATGTCAACCAACTCACACTAAACATAAAAAAGACCTACTACATCTTATTTGGAAGCAAACCAATAAATGCAATTAAGCTTCAGATAAATTATGTTAACATCAGCAATACAAATTATGGAAAGTTCCTTGGCCTTTACTTAGACAAGAAACTCAACTTCAGCACTCATATACAACACATAACTAAGAAAATCTCTAAAACAGTTGGTATACTCTCTAAAATCAGATATTATGTACCTTACTCTGCTCTCCTCTCACTATATTATGCACTTATCTATCCTTATCTTACTTATGGTATCTGTGCATGGGGTTCAACCTCTGCAAACTACCACAAGCCCATCATCACCCAGCAAAAATCTGCTCTCAGGACAATAAACTCTGCTGTTAGACAACACACAGCTCCCCTGTTTACATCCCTAATCATAAATTCACTCCTTACATTCTCTTGTGTCAATTACATTTACAAAACCCTTTTCTTAAGTGCAAACCCTGTTCTGAAACTCTTCCTGGACAGTTGTAATAGATCACATAATCACCACACCAGACATAAATATCTCTTTGAGATCCCCAGAGTCAAACTTAATTGGTGTAAACACTCTATGCAAATAAGGGGACCTATAGTCTATGGAACTCGCTCCCTAATGAATTGAAAAGCTGTCCAACTTTTGCCTTATTCAAAAATAAAACCGAAAAGTACTTAATTTAATCTTCATAGTTTCCTACCTAGTGCTTTAACTCGCACTGTATCTAATGCTACTCAATCCCCCAATATATGTACCTAAGCCATATATCTTTACCATTGTCATCTTTGGTATCATCTGATATCATGGTTGTTATATTGAGTGCATATTCTACTGCATTACTCCTTGAAATGATCCTCAAATTGTGCTACAGTGAATCACTGTATATTAACCCTGAAATTTTATCCTAATGTACCTAGTAATCCTTGTTCATTATAGTGTATTGTTATTATTGTGTATTAATTTAATCTTTGTTTATTGTGTCAAGTTCAAGTATGTTTATTGAGACAAGAAAAAAATACATCTCAAAGGGACAGAGTAGCTTAGGCAATTTCTACCCCCCTCTACTCCAAGTCCCTCAAGGGGCGCACAAAATTCAGTGAGTACAAATATATAAATCACAATACAAGAATCAAGAATCCCATGTAAGTAAAATCCCATAAAAATGTACAAGAATTCCATTTAACATTGCAGGTTAATATAGTAAGGACAGCATATAAGTGTTACACTCTTGGGGCAAAATTCTCGTAGCTCCTAAGTATACTGTCTATCATACCATTATCAAACATCCAAACAATTTGATGTGGTACACTACGTATTTCCTTATTTCTATGGTTATCAATAAATTGACACTCTAATACATAATGCTCCAGCCCATCCTCCAAAAATGGGGAGGTAAACGTAACAGTGCAATTATGTACTATTCCTAAGAGTCAGGAATTGTACTTATTTTCACTTAGTATTAAACCGTACTGTCAAATATATTGTGAATATTTGAGTTTACCTCAAAAGCTGAATAGAAAACCACGACCTAACTTAACCTTCTTAGTTAGTTTAGTTTAGTTCATTTATTATGCACCCCATACCCATCTTGTGGGTGGTAGTGGAAAGGGTTACAGCGGCACATAATGGGCTCAGAGACTGAACCCCACAGTTCATTTAGCTAAGTTACAATCTTGATGAGCTAGTTACAAAATTCAGTATAAGTCGTCATATCATAAATGGGTTTGAGATCGACCACAAGTACAGTTTGTAAATTAATTTAAGCAACTGACATATGTGTAGAGCTAGTGTCACAATTGATATGTTTGTCCTGCACACCGCCCCCCATCCAGTGGGCAGCGGTGGATAGGTTACAATCACTCTTAGTTACTACCTACAGTTAGCAAACTGGGGACATTTGGCTAAAATTTCTGGTAGCAGATCATTTTGAATGAAATATTTATACATTGCTGGAACATTGGTTATAGAATTGTCTCTGAATTCCCGTATCTTTTCACACTCCAACACAGTGACGGAGGGTGTGCGAATAATTTTGTCGACAGTTTACATTTGGTCAGGTCTACATCAGCAGATAATGAGAATTCCCAGAGATACTTGAAACCGAGTCTAAGCCGAGCAGTAGTAACATCAAAAAGTCTGCTGATTTTATTGGATGATCCATAGATGTGTGGCTCTTCTTGCATGATAGTATGATAGATGGAATTACAGGTGTCGATTTCACTTTGCCTCAGATCTACAAGGTCTTGTTGAAGTTCTTGGTGTACTGCTGCTCTTAGATTGCTCATTGACAATCCAAGGTTACACTCAACGTCTCCTTTAAAGGCAGATTCTTTGCTAACTTATCAGCTCTATCATGCATTCGGAGGCCAACATGAGATGGAGACCATATCATAGATAGATGTGGGATAGAGCCCAATAGGCTCAGGAACCTGTACACCAGTTGATTGACAGTTGAGAGGCGGGACCAAAGAGCCATAGCTCAACCCCCCCAAGCGCAAATAGGTGAGTACATGAAATCCTTCTTAGTATGTGAAGATAAGCATTTTATTGCTTCTTAATTAAAATTAGTACTTAACCTACAGCTATAATGATATTACAGTTTTATAAAAATAATAAAACAAAACTAAAATGTTTCAATAAAATGTAAAGTAACTCAGAATATTTTCAAATTTTGTATAAAATCTCTATTGTTTAATAAAACTGAAAACGAAATTCCTGATATTTAAAACTTGAAAACAGCAAATTAAACGTAAAAACTTCATCCTAACCACTGAGTGTTTTAACAGAAAACGAGGAGAATAAATGGGGAGGTAAATATAACGGCCCCATAAGTGCGATTTTGTACTATGCATGACAGTCAGGAAATGTACTTATTACATTTAGTATTAAAGTCTACTGTCTATTCGGAGGATGGGTTGGAAAATAAGTACAATTCCTGACTGTTAGGAATAGTACATAATTGCACTTATTGTGCTGTAATTTACCTCCACATATTTGGAGGATGGGCTGGACAATAAAACAACATGACAATAAGATCACAACATGACAATAAGACCACAACATAACAATAAGACCACAACATGACAATAAGACCACAACATAACAATAAGACCACAACATAACAATAAGACCACAACATGACAATAAGACCACAACATAACAATAAGACCACAACATAACAATAAGACCACAACATAACAATAAGACCACAACATAACAATAAGACCACAACATAACAATAAGACCACAACATGATAATAAGACCACAACATAACAATAAGACCACAACATGATAATAAGACCACAACATAACAATAAGACCACAACATGATAATAAGACCACAGCATGGCGATATTTTTTTATGCTTTGTTTTATTTATATACAAGACTTAAAACCAGGTATATTATTGTACATCCACTATAGGAAGCGTAGCGTTTCGGGCAGGTCCTTAATCCTATGTTCCCCGGAATACGACCCGCCAAATCGTTTAACAACCAGGTACCCATTTTACTGTTGGGTAAACAGAGGTTAGTTAAATATTGGCGCCCAGTAAATCCTCCCCGACCAGGATACGAACCCAGGACAAAGCGCTCGCGAAATGCCAGGTGAGCATCTTACCACTACGCCACGGGGACTGCAACACGACGTGTTTTAATAATATATTTGCTATTATTTTTTCCCTTTTCATTTGCTTTGAATTGAGAACAAGAGGTGAGTTTACCAACTTACTAAAGGTTGGTTTCCTGAACAGCATAAAGGAGTTGGAAGTGAATTTACCGAACAGTAGGATAGTTTACTGAGCAGCATCAGCAGGAGTGAGTTCAGAGAAGAGCAGTAGGAGGTGAGTTTATGGTGGAGGCGAACACTACAATTACCCTTCATAAGTGGTCAGCCAGCCACAGCGAGAGCCCCTCCCAATCACAGTCATTATCGTAATGAACAATTACCTTAATTAAAACCCGGTGTACAGCCAATAATCTTCGGAGAACTATCGGGGTGCAGACTTCAATATGCGCGCACAACCGCTACAATAACATCGTGCGCAATACATCCGAAGGAAATTCTTCACGTATGAACGATGCTGAGTGCAGTATTAACAATTAAAAGATGAGGTTGAATACATGTATAATTTTGTAAAAATATTTTTAAAACTTTATCACTTAAAAAAAATTGTGCTATAAGATTTAATATGATAATACTAAACTTACATCATTATATGTGTAATGATGTAAGGGCGAAGAGGGAGAACGGCCTATTGACAGCTCGAGTGCATGGGGGGGGGGGGGGTTGTGTAAAACCCTGGTTTGTGCCTCGGAGAGGCCGCGGGATCCAGTAAGTTCAGTAGAACTTCGGTTTCAACTCTTTTACCATGTCGTAGCTCAGTCGATTAAGGCAGTGTCTGGGATGCTTCCGGACGCACGTTCGAATCCTCGTCACGGCCCTTGTGGATTTGTTCATTTGATGCATCACGTTAGTGTGATTTCTGTGTGTAAAACTAGAGAAAACTCAGAAATATGCGACAAGACTTATTCAAGGACTTAAGGACTCAAGAGAGACTGAGATAACTCAACCTCACCTCATTGGAGGAAACAACAAGCAGGGAAGATGATATACAAGATAATGAGGGGCATTGACACAGTGGATAACAGTCAATGATCAAAAGGAGATTTTTTTTTGCAATGTTGAAGTTAGTTGTAGAGTTCTCAGGAAACACTTCCTGAGCTGTATGAGAGAGCTGCAGGTCCTACAAAAAAAAAAATAGATTATCAAGGCGAGCTCAACAAGCAACTTCAAAAGTGCTAAAAGAAACATTAGGAAAAAATCTTAGCATTAATTGAAGCTGGAAAGGTGGCACTAGAAAGCCAATGTTCGACTTTCCAAGGACATATAGATAAGTACAGTAGGTGGGTACAACCTCACAAAGCCCACGTTGTACTAAATGCTGGCATCAAAGTATTTATATTCCTTAACTCTCAACTGTATTCTCCAGCATATTCATATCCCAACATGTCATTTGCCTTGAATCATCAAGTCAAATGGGGGGGGGGGGGGGACCTTCGACAAGCCTCCGGCTTCCTGTCCTCGTCGCGGCCACCAGGGTTAGTGGCCAATTAGGTAAATCAGGTAAAAAAAATGTTAGGAAATGATCTACAACATGGTATTAGCGGACGTAGGCGTGATAAAATTTTACAAAATGTGTTACTAGCCATTTATTAAAACACATTAAATCCTAACTTACATGTGCCTCTTTCCTTACAAATGTTTGTTTTGTGTCTGTGTTTAAGTGTATGTCTTAACTTGTATATATGTGATTGCATGTGACCCTCTTTTAATCTTCTGATTGTAACTTCCATTCATGAACTTTTCCACTTCGTTCATTATTTTCTTCGCTTCCTGCGCCACCTTTCTCTTCCTACCTGTATTCCGTGTTGTACTCTGGACATTAATCACGACTCTCCAGTCGGTGAACAGTCTGCCTCACTCCTGGCAGTGACCAAACAAGGAATATTTTGGTTGGTGGCGAGTGTTTGCTGTTTCCTCACGTAGCCGTTTGGGAAAGTCGCTGTAGGTGTTGTCAGTCATAACACGTGTGTGCAGGTGTTGGTAGACACAACACATCGACCCACGTATCAGTTTCGGCAACCCCAGGTCTCTCCAGCTTTCTCTAGTCTGTTACCAGTATTGCTCTTTTTTAAATGCTGTTGCGAAACATAACATGTCCTGTGCATTATATTATTTGATATTTTCTTTGAAAGTTGAAGCATTCAAAAGTGATTATCTTAACACAAGCAGACGAATGTTTCTGCTATGTATAATGATCGCTGTATCAATAATATACAAAATAAAGGTAACTCTTTGAAAGTGCTGCTTAGCCATTCCGAAGTATGCTAATATAGCTGCTGCCGCTTGTCTAAGACTACGAGGGTAGCTTTGATGGCTGGTAGTCAGCAGTCGAGGTGTGCAGATTACGTGTAATTTTATCTAGTTCCTATCTTCCAGATACTAAGCAACTCGGTCCGAGGTGAGCAGGGACGACTGCCGGTAGGTCATCAGTAGTCTTGTTTGTATTCAACTGCTTTATATAAAATGCTTTTCAGAGTTCCTTAGTGTCTTTAAGATAGGAAGTATGTAAGATTACGTTTTTAACTAATATGTACACTCAAATATGTAGGAGTTCGATTTCAATAATATCCTGCCAATTGGTAATGCATACAGAATGCAGTTCCCTGTTTAAAATATACTAGCAACAGGTAAATACAACGAGAGTAATAGCGACCTTGAAAGTATTCGGGGTTAAGTTTCCGATTTTGTTCAGTATTCGTTTTCCATCAACGCGATCTGCCTTGTCATGCATGAATATATTTCAAGTCAAAAGTGAACTCTCAATGGTCAGTGCTGACAGGTCACAGATGAGCGGTTCCTGGTTCAATTCCCACGCAGGGCAGAAACGTTTGGACAACGTTGTCCTAGACCTGTTGTCTCTGTTCACACATATATAGGTACCCGGGGGTTTGGCAACTTCTGTAAAATACAACCCCAACTTGTGGCTTGTATTCTAGGGAAGGTAAATAGGTGGCCTAGTGGGACTTCGATAAGTCCAACAAACTTCCTATTACAGACTATTAAAAATTCCTACTTAAATAGAGCGACTATAGGCTACACGGCTACTCACCAGCTAGTTTACTTTATTACTCTTCGAGGTTCAAGTTCAAGTACGTTTATTGAGAAAATAAAATACATCTCAAAGGGAGAGAGTAGCTTAGGCTACTCTGGGCCGTGATCCTCGTCATGGCCCTTGAGGATTTGTTCATTAGCTTAGGCTATTCCTACGCCCCATCCCCCACCCTCTTCGAGGTGTGGACGGGCTACATACACATGTCCAGGCTCTGCATTCCTGGTATACTCTTTATTTTCACTGTATATTTTCTACGAGCTTAAATGGGCCATGACCCCTGCAGCCGCAACACAACATGGTCCCGTTCGTTACCACAGAAAAGTGTTGAGAAGACCTGCCCACCCGTTTTAAAAAAACGGGACTTTGAATCCGTTGATATGAGGTCATCACCATCCGCTTCTTCTCATGGTTGGTGAAAATCATAATGAAATGCTAGTGTTTGTGTATACATAATTTCATGCTGTCAAGCCACTCTACGTGGTCTATTGGCCGAATTTACGAAATCGAAATTCTCTAGCGCCTCGAAACCATTATAACCACATGAGATTGCATTAATGTTTTCAAAGCGCAATCTATTACAATAAAAACTAATTAAAATACGTCTGGTCGTCTGGGAGAGCCGCGGGGCAGCGACCAGGAAAGGCGACAGCATCCTCAGGGGATCTTAACATCTCTTTTAGTTAGAGGCTCAATTTAGCTTTTTTTTTTTTTTTTTTTTTTTTTTTTTTTTTTTTTTTTTTTACTGAAGGGCACAATATCTTCTCTTTTTTATTAAGGTATACAGTATCTTCCCTTTAAGTTAGGGACATAACATCTTATCTTTTACTTAAAGACACGATATCTTCTTTTTTTACTTTTGGATACAATATCTACTTTTTTACTTAGGGACAGATAATTTCCTTTCTCGAGAAGTTTATATGCGAATTACTGCCACGAGAGGTCCTTAATTGTTTCCTCCAATATTCATATGAATATTCCAAGGAACAATAATAAGAACTTCAATGAAGAATTCGCAGTAATGGCCTTGTTTGGTGTTGGATTAAATATCAACCGTGGAAGGTTGTTTAGACTATCACAATTATCTTATAAACCACCCAATAGACTTTGGCTCCGAATTTAGTCCAGGACTGCAGTAAATCTCAATGTATACACCGGAAACAGAGTAAACATTTTGGTGTATATAGGTATAAATGACGGTCGGGGATTGAACGCCAACCTACATGAAGCGAGACCGTCGCTATACCGTCCAGCCCAAGTGATTAGGCCCTTATGGAATACTTGCCTACATGTCTCCTATCTATCTTTCCCCAATCTTCATTAATTTACACTTGTTTTGATTGAATTCCAGAAGCCATTTATCTGCCTAATCCTGAAGTTGATCAAGGTATTCTTGCACACCCCAGAGTCCTCTTCAGTTCATACTCTCCACATTAACTTTACTCATCTGTAAACATTGACATATACGAACTCACTCCCTCTGGTAAATCATTTAAATAAATTAGAAAGAGCAGTGGTCCTAGACAGAACACTTTGCATCACGACTTTTCACTCCTCTCTTGCTTGATGTATCGTCTCTGAACATGACTCAGTTTCCTTTCCGTCAGGTACTCTTGAATACAGTCTAATACATTTCCTGTCACCCCGCTTGTCTTTCCGTCAGTACTCTTTCAAGGTAGACTGGCAGCCTAGGAAGATGCGGTTTACCCATCCTTCTTTCTATTATCTTATTTTAGTGACTGTTATAAAATTACATCACGTTTGTTAAGCATTATTTTCCCTCCCTAAAGCCGTGTTGTGTCTCTGTTATGTACTCACTTCAAATGGTCTACAATTATTTTGCTGTCGACTTTTTCCAGCATCTTGTATGGAATGCATGTTGATGGCAATGGTCTGTAATTCAGTACGTGTGTGTATGTGTTTGATTCTCTCTCTCTCTCTCTCTCTCTCTCTCTCTCTCTCTCTCTCTCTCTCTCTCGTTACCAGAAAGAAAAACCATTCATTAACACTAACTCGAACGAATGCTAGTAACAAAGGTTCATTGATTGCTCCGAGTGATTCGCGTATGTACTAATTATCATTCATAAACTCAATGACCTTTACTATCGCCAACACATTTCTGAGTAAAAGGACAACTAAACTGTGAACATCTCGAGAAGATGATGGAGACTCATGAGTACAGCGTCCAGCTTTAACTGACTCACTAGTGAATAGGCGCCGACGTGTCTCACTAATTAATACCAGAAATTTATGGCCGGTAAATTTTCTCCCAAACTTTATCAACAAATCTGGCAAATGTGTATTTTATTATTGCATTTTATTATTAGAGCTAGACAGTTCGAATTATTTATTCATAGTTTGAAATTTTATTTATTCGAGACAAAAATTGAATAATTAGAGTTGGTTATGGATTGAATGCAGCCCGTCCTCCAAACAAAGACCCAAAAGTGATTCCATGCACCCGCCAAACCCCCAGCTGTTTATGAATGAAAAAACGGTTTACACACGACTCACAACTGATGACGTTCGAACACTTCCGGAACAAGTGCTTCACTGACGACCGCTGAATGTAATGGACTTGAGTCGAGGACGGGTTGCTGTAAATGCTTCACCCACGTACTACAAATACAAATAATCGCCAACAGAACCTAAACACCTAATCTATGCCTATATATGCACAATATGCTAATATAATATAATACCAATATATATTTGAGAAAATTCCCGATTTGAATGATCAGCATGTTAAAATGTATGAATGCGTTTGTGGGGTCGACCGCTAGATGGAATGGACTTAAGTCGAGGACGGGTTGATTCAATGTTAGGCTCCAACCAAACTGAAGCCCAACCTACATATTCTGGAAGATCTGTAATACGACTAGCTTCGTTTCTGACTCACAATCGGGGATCATGGGTTCGATTTACAGACGGGACAGAAATGGTTGGGCATGTTTCCTTTCACCTAATGTATCTGTTCACCTAGCAGCAAATAGGTACCTGGGAGTTAGGTAGTTGCGGTGTTGCACTCTGCGGAAGGTCATGAGTAGTTCGACCTTGTGGGGAGGAGGAGGGAAGAGGGGGGGTAATCTCTATACAAGCTTAAGGTGTGTATATATATATATATATATATATATATATATATATATATATATATATATATATACACACACACACAGGCTTCCTGTCCCCGACAACACGAATTATTAATTATTATCAGCAAGCAAATGAAAAGTTCAACTAGAATGATGTAAATTTTTTTCCCACCGTGGACAAGAGCAGGAGAAACTTGCAGTTAACCTGGCAACACTGCATCCTGACATGGTTGTAAAGTGTTGTGTAACATGTTACAGTGTTGTATCAGTCATGTTACAGTAAATAACATGTTACAGTATCTTCTTGAGATGATTTCGGGGCTTTAGTGTCCCCGCGACCCGGTCCTCGACCAGGCATCCAACCCCAGGAAGCAGTAAATACAGCTTGAAATATATCGCCACAAAACAGAACACGAAACAACGGATATAAATTACATTTACATTCAGAAAAGATTTGGTTAAAAACAGGTTCAGAAATATGGTGGTTGATCTTTGGGACAAATTACTGGATAACATTATAGACGGGGTCCCTGGAGAGCAGGTGAAGTAAGGACCATAACGGTAAGTATCCTGGGAGAGGGAACACTTGAACTAGTGAGAACGAGTGGTAGAACCACTATGGGAAGAGGGTAGGGAACTATCAGGAGAAGCGCTTAGCCATTACCACTATATAGCACTGGGAAGGGATCAGGATAAGGATTTGGGATGGGAAGGGGGGATGGAATGGTGCCCAATGACATATGAGTCCGTTAAAGCTTTCTCCATTCCTCTCTCATGTCGACCTGATGTAAGGTACGGCAGTGAAAGCCGTACCCCCTAGAATATCGCTAACAGCACTCGCTATTACTCTTTTATAAGGATTGTCGAGAACAAGAGAAATACCTTCCCAACAGATACACACAAGCCTTATTGGTGAATTGAGAAATGGGACCACGCAACTGGGGACTTAAGGTTGCTATTCTACTCCACACCTCTATGATAACTCCAAATGGGGATAAGATAACGCCCCTGACATAAACACTACACCAATGGGGAACACAGCTGATGGGGGCAGACCACGTGTTACTGACCTCTGGGTAACATAGACAACATAACACAAAACACTCAGGATTCTTTCAATAAACTTAGTTTTAACACAGCTTATCACTAATACAGAGAAGCGCCATTATATTATATATGGGATACAATGAGCTTATTGTCATGATCACGACTTACAAAATATTCAGCGAAATTGGTTTGGTAGACAAGGATTGGTTCTTGTGTCTGTGGTCCACGCAAGAAAACTATTAAACCAATGATATTGGATACTGAAGATGTCTGATACTTCGCAACTTACTGGTGATCTGGTGTTGGTCTTAACAGCCTATCAACCCCTGCAGGGACATTAAAGCCACCACTTTAGTTACCTGACCCACTATAACTAGTATACTTTAGTCCTGATCATAGCCCAGAACAAAAGTGAACTCCCAGTATACATATACCGAGAAATGGGGTACATCTCTTGGCATATAGTGTCCCTATGTCTCTATAGTGATGAACAAATATCGCACAATTGTAATAATATAAGATATCGATTGATTTCCATTTGTTATCAAGGTTGAATAAAATTTCACTTGACACAAACAATTACAGTCCTTAAACGCAACTGTTTCGGAAAAAAGTTTTGATACACAGTTTATCAGCACAGTTGCTTGACGATATTGCAAAACTAATTCCGATTGCAACTGCAGAGTGTAGATATGATGTCTGATTTGATTATGACAGGTCACCTAACCTTACGCTCCTGACGTTCTCACCTTCCTTGTCCCTAAAGTTGCATTTTGGCATTGTCGTAAGATGGTGATGGATGGCCCTCGTTGAGCTAAGTCATTTATGCCAAGTCAGTGACGGGAATGTAACTAAATATTTAAACTAGGCACCCGCTAGGCATAAAGGTTTCTTCACTTTTAAATGTTCTAAACAGCGCTTAACCGCGTCCAAAAAATACATTTTTAGTGAACTTTCCAACTGCACGACTCCTAGCGGAAAATGTTCGTACTACCAACCCTTTAAGGTAGTACTAATATAAACGTGAGCCGAGTTTCCTTCATTGGATGATACCTGGTTGATTGGGTTCTGGGAGTTGTTCTAACTCCCCAAGCCCGGCCCGAGGCCAAGCTTGACTTGTGAGAGTTTGGTTCACCAGGCTGTTGCTTGAAGCGGCCCGCAGGCTCACATACCCACCGGAGCCCAGTTGGTCCGGCACTCCTTGGAGAAAATGATTTAGCGGTTGTTGGGTTCCCATAATATAAATCAAAATGGAGAAAGTCAGACTGCAAAAGAAATTGATAAATTTCTTGTAACATTATTTTAAGCTATTTCAATTATAAAATTATAGGTTCTCAAAGATTGTTATATATATTAACTCATTTCACACCTATGAAAGAAAAAAAAATGGTGCGGGAAACATATTAATTATTATATACGTGTTAAATCCCCTGCTGGTATGCCTTTTTTGATCCCAAGACGATGAGTCACATAGTCCTCACCCTGTAACCATCACTGACGAAATCACTTTGCTAAAGCTGTTTAAAAATCTAAATTTTTAAAGATATTTTAACGTTGTGACAAAATAAAAGGTCATGGTTAAATTATGTTTAATTATTAAACCACTATAAAGACGTTTAATTAACTTTATAGTTAATTTATAATTTAATTTACTATAATTTATAGTTTAATTATTATAGTACACTTGCATCTTGCTCAACATGCCAGGCCCACTACACCTGATTAATCTTTGTATAAGTTTCGTACCCTATTTTCACCTTATTCTTCACACTTTACACCTTACTCTTCTCTCCTTAATGCCTTATTCTTGATACATTTGTATAGACCTAGAAACACCATTGTTCCATCCATTTGTCTACACCTGGCCCCATAATGATATAAATCCAATATGCCCTGTACTATCACATCACTTGAGAATGAACCATGTAGGTTCGAAACGTTGTGTAATTTTATAATGTGCAATACATTCTACAGTTATATATATTATATATATATAGAATGGTTATCCGGCTGTCCTCGTGTCTCTTTCCTTTCTTTTCACACATTCCCTTCTTCACCCCATCTTCCACTTGACCTCGGCCCATTATCTTCGTTCCCGTCTTTGTTCTTCTCCTCGTCCTTTATCCTTCCCCTCTTCCCCCCCTCTGCTTCCACACCTCTACCCCTTCTTTCAGAAAATGTAGAATTAAGAAGCACTGAAACATCTTTTTGATCTTGAAAAGTACTAAATAATTCTATGGGAATCACACCATAGATTTCACTTTATTCCATGTAAATCGCATTGTTTTTTTTTTAAAGTTTAATATTTGTTAAAGCATTTAACTTACGCCTGCCATTATCAGCTTGAATCACGGGACGTATACCGGCCCATTCCTCCTGCTGGGATATTCGTCCCATAAAATTTTGGATGTATCCCAGTTTGTATTTGTGAGACTAACCTTAAGCGTCTGGCCTTCAACTTTGGACTGACATTTTCTTCTATATCTATACACTGGGGATAATTTATTATAATTTTACTTTTATTATTATTATTATTTGTGGTATAGTGTAAGTAAATCAAAACAAATTGCAGTAAGATTATCCCGCTCTGTTAATTGCTTCAGATTAAAGACGTACGTGTGTGACCAAACTATTATATGTGTTACTTCGCGCCTGCGATCGAACTCTTCTTGACCAAGCTTGTGGTCATGTTTTTGTCCGGCGAAGACGTTTAAATTATTTCCCACGAAGCAAGCAATACGCATGAACTTATTGAGAGTAACCTAGCAATTTTTAATCAGTTCAAGGGGGTACTAATATGCATCTTCTCACTATTACATGTCACAGTTGTTGTTGTTGTTTAAGATTCGCTACCCGGAACAGAAAGTTCCAAGCAGCACGGGCTATGGTGAGCCCATAATTGTCACAGAAGGTGAATATATATATTTTTTCCTACTCTGGAAATTGTTTTAAAGTCAACCGGTGCATAAACGGCGGTATCCATACATGTTATGCTTCGTAATCATGTTATTTATACTGTGACATCACCTGGTACAGTCTGCAGGTGCACTTAGGTATATGATAGACTAGAGCGGGTATCCGGCGATACCCGGGACTGTATTCGTTTGTCTCCCTCTCTCGAACAAACCATTATTCTCTCTTATAGATAAGTAAGTCATATACTATTGCAAGTTTTCTGAGGGTCACTTGCGAGAAGACTTGTTATTCGAAGGCATCCATTAGTCTCCTAATGTCAGCACTGTGGGGAAATGCCCGACAGACCACTGGAACATTATCTAACACAGTGCACAGTTACAAACCCATTAAGATTTTAACCTAGATTCAACAGAGCAGAAGTTGTTAAACACATGGGACAAAATCTTACTGAAGCGATCATACGAGTCATAAATACTCATACTCCGCCCAAGTAAAACAGAAACAAGCAACACTTAGTGGGCCAGCCAGAGGCTTAGGGCCCGAGCTGGAATATCCCTGAAGGAAAACAAATCAGTCTCCTGAAACTGATGGATGCCTACTACTACTACTACTAGCTGTTCGAAGTCATTGCAGGTCTGTGCTAAAATGTACTGTGAAACCATTTACTACAAGAGCAACAAGCCCTTGATGGTGGAAGTGGTCGGGCAGCATAGTTCCTTCACCCCGTTCTCATATCCAAGTTCTTTGTCCTTTTATTCTTTCCATGTGCTGTATAGTTACATGTTGGATTTAGCACTTTCTCCAGACAGTTACCTTATCTTAAAAGAACAAGCAGAGTTACTTTAGGATAACAGCTCTTAGCTGGCAGTTTCACTTACGAATATTAGCATCACTCCTGCTGAAGCCTAGGCTGTGAGAGCACGTGCCCTCCTCCTGCCCTCCTTGGCGCAATAGGGGAAAAAAACAGTCACGAGGCTGCATAAGATTCTACAATTCAATAAGGCAGCGAGCCCCTCCCTTCTTCTCTTACCCGGTACTAATCCTAATTTATTGAATCATAAACTCCATTTATTACAATTTCAAATGGACGTTCTTTCACTTGGAGCGTTTTTTTCCCTCTCCAGTTGGGAAAGAGAAGACTGTGAGCGTGCGTCTCCCGGATCATTACTGGGGGAGTTCACGACCCTGGCAGGAAGCTCACAGCATGCAGGACTACCTCAAATATTAGAACACCGATATTATATACTCTCACAACCCAATGTACCGTCTTGTATATAAAATAAATATATAAATATAAAATTGGAATGGGACGATAGGGTGCAGGATTTATTTATTTATTTATTTATTTATTTATTTATTTATATACAAGAAGGTACATTGGGTTTGTGAAAATACATAGCATAGTACAGTATTTACAATCTTGTAAAGCCACTAGTACGCGCAGCGTTTCGGGCAGAAACGTCTGAAGGAGTAAAACAGTGAGAAGAAATGGAAGAGGAGTTGAAGTATGAGTTGGAAGAACTGAAGAATGAGGAGTTGTATAGTTGGAGGAGACAGAGGATGAGGCGAAGGTGTTGGTGAACAGTTTCCTTAAGATGGTATGCTTAGTACGACGGTCATTTCTCTAATGTTGAGGCGACGTTGTGATGTCAGCTAAGTTGCACAGTGCCAGCCACCTTGAAACCTGAAGTACAAGAGAAGGCGTACAGACTAAAGGGTTAAATCGTAAGAGTTTCAAAGTAATTTAAGTGGTATTACTGCTACTCAAAGTCTTCAAAAAGGGAAAATGTTAAAACTTCTGAAAAAATCCCTGAGGTGGTTCTTGCTTGAATCACGTTTACAAGGGTGAAGTATCCACAGGTTTCGGCCACAAGTTGAAAGGTCAAGTGAGCGAGTCCGAGATCGACTAGAACGAGTGGAGTCGGATGGATGGGATGGGTGGTGGTTGTTGTTGGGGGGGGGGGACAAATTGGGAGTGACGTTGTGGGATACATGGTGTGGTGGTGTGGGATACATGGTGTGGTGGTGTGGGATACATGGTGTGGTGGTGTGGGATACATGGTGTGGCAGGTTGTGGGAAGAAGCCGATGGGTGGGGGTGGGGATGTAGTGGCTTGGTTGATGATGAGGGGAATAGGTCGTGTGGGCAGATGGGGGTGCGACTGCTGGTTGGGAATTTAAGGTTTGGGCAGGAGTCGTTGGATTGATGACAGGACACTCTCTCGTTGCACGGTTGAAGGACAAGGGTCAAACAACTTCAATAAACACAATGTTTATCAGTACAACATCTTCACACTTGTTGCCGACCTCTCTGGACCCTGAGCTCCAAAGAATCCAAATGTCGTGGGCTATATCTTCACACATACGGTCACTAGCAGTGCACATCCTCACTCCAAACTGTTTCATTCAGTGTAGATCTTCAACACACACGATCTCCATCACTAGTCAGCTGTCACGGGCTGCTTCCTGGGGGTGGAGGCCTGGTCGGGGACCGGGTCGCGGGGACACTAAAAGCCCCGAAATCATCTCAAGATAACCTCAAGATAACTATAGCATTACCACCACCAGGCCAATCCTTCCGGGTCGCCTTGTGACATGAGATTCGAGGGCTGTGATGGCTCCTTTGGCGAGGGGGAACTGCATCAGAACACAAACTGATTTATTTGTTATGAATACAGAAGATGATGATCGTGTCATATGAAACTTAGAGAACCTTGAGAATATTGGCTTTACACATGCAGGCGATGAGTCACAATAACGTGGCTAAAGTATGTTGACCAGACCACACACAAGAAGGGGAAGGGACGACGACGTTTCGGTCCGTCCTGGACCATTCTCAAGTCGATTGTGGCTTTACACAGAACAGTAGACCCTCCGCCGACATCTCATAAGTGCTGAAGACTGCTGAAAAAGACACATACAACCAGGACTGGTCAAAGTTTAAGAAGAGTTCATTCGGTGTTCTCTAATTTATCAAGAATTTAGACTTAGCATAGGTGGCTGGTTATCTAAGAAAACGATGCAGGTATAAGGTTAATTTAATTTTGCTCCTAGGGACGAGTTTATCCACTTATCCTGTGAGTATGAACGAATTTGTAATTTGTATAGAGTTTTGCAGTCGCTGCTGTCGAGTGGGTAAAAGACGAGCTTAAATGCTGCATTTTTGTTCTATATTAGTAGACACAGCAGAATTAATCCTCCTTTTCTACCTTCTTTTATATGTGGCAAGGATACATGTGACTAATATATTTATAAATGTAATGCCTCAGTACATAATCGAAATAATTATAGATTCCATGAATTATGTCTGCAATAAAATTCCAAATAATTTTGGGCGAGGCAAGCTGAACTGTGATGAAACATTTAGGGGGAAACAGGACACACTTCATTATAAAACTAGAGGAAACCTAGATAAACTTTATAATAAGATTTTATTGAACGTGGTGAACCCTGCCTGAATGCCATACAACTTGGCGCAGTGTGTTGAAACTTGGTATAATGTGTCGAAAGTTGGCTTAGTATGTTGAAACTTGGTGTACTGCATTGAAACTTGCAGTACTGCATTGAAACTTGCAGTAGTGTTTTGAACCGAGGCATAGTGTGTTGAAACTTGGTATTGTTTGTTGAAACTTGGCGCATTGTATTGAAATGTCTGCAAAAAATATAAAACGTGCAGACTTGGTCAGATTTAACAAATATTTAAGCTGATATGTGACGCAGCTTTTAGTCGTTCACAGCCTACATAAAATACCAAAGTTTAAAGACGACTTTTATCATGCTTGCTCAGTTTATGTCTAATATATTTGATTGAACAAGGAAACCCAATTTGCTTAACTTTACGCCGTGGATGCATAAAAAGCTTTAATACTGATGACATCGAAGTTACTTAATATTTAGATATATCTGGCATAAATAGGTAGTATCCGGGCAACGGTGTAGAATGTTCAAGAATTTATAATCTTGTTAGATTAATGTTTGGTTAATTATAAGCGACCATTATCAACTATATAAATGTCCAATATACCTATCTGCGCTCAGTTTTGGTAAAGGGTGAGATATAATTTATATTACAGTAATGAGAGGTTTTTTCCTGTTCATTGACTGTTGAAGGTATTAGATGTCAGCTGAACATAGGCTTGGAATTGAATATATATGAGAGAGAGAGAGAGAGCGGGGGGGGGGGGGGAGGGAGGGAGGGAGGGGGGGAGGGAGGGAGGGAGGGAGGGAGGGAGGGAGGGAGGGAGGGAGGGAGGGAGGGAGGGAGAGGGGGGGAGAGGGGGGGAGAGAGAGAGAGAGAGAGAGAGAGAGAGAGAGAGAGAGAGAGAGAGAGAGAGAGAGAGAGAGAGAGAGAGAGAGAGAGAGAGAGAGAGAGAGAGAGAGAGAGACAGAGAGAATGAATGAATCCCGACCAATGATATGACCGACCCAACCTCTCACGTGATATGTCTATTTTTACTGAATAGACCAATCTGTTAAAAATGTGACGTTTTAGCTCAATTTAAAACGCCCCAGGACTATAACACTTACCCTCTTCGTCAATGTCATTCACCGTTTACAGTTCCCCCTGCCAGTCATACGTTTTCTTCTTTCTTCCCATTCTTCCACTTGCCCCACTGAACCCCTTCCCTCTCAATTTCCATCTCCTACACCAGGGTTACCCAACCATCTCATTCCAAAGTTCCTCATCCAATGACCATCTAGACTTATGCATGTCTAGATAGTCACTGCTCACCAATTCATTTACTAGTCTGAAAGTGTGTCTTCCTGTTGCGTTATAATTTAACAATTCTGACGTTCGAAATCTTTGTCGAATCTGTCCCTAAAGCTGAGGATGGCGGTGGCTTCCACAACTTCTTCTTTATGTTGACCAGACCACACACTAGAAGGTGAAGGGACGACGACGTTGCGGTCCGTCCTGGATCATTCTCAAGTCGATTGAGAATTGATTCTTCTTTATGTACATTCCACTTGCTGGCTACCTGACAGGGTACGAGTGTTTCATTACATTTCTTCGACTAATTTGTGTTTCCAGGTTTCATTTGTCTTCTCATCTCACTTTCTCTCAATTTAAAGAGGCTGTCTTTAACCACCTTGTCTATTTCCCTTCATTATCTTGTATGTTGTGATTATGTCCGCTCTGTTTCTTCTTCACTCCAGGGTTGTAAGGCCCAGTCCTTTAACTTATCCCCATAGGTTAAAGTCCTTTTAGCTCTGGCACTAATCGTTTTTGCAAACCTTTGTATTTTTTCAGTTTCGTTGTTGTGCTTCACAAGATGCGGATTTCAGGCCGGCGCTGCATATTATAGTATTGATATAACAAAGACTGAGTAAATGACCTTGAAAAAGGACTGATTAAGGTTCCTAAAACGTCTTGATGTTTGCCAGCGTCGCATATGCTGCCGATATCACCCTCATATGTGTGTGCTTCTGCTGTTAGTGTTGGAAATATATTTACTTCAAAATATTTTTATCTCTTCGATACCGGCAGTGGCGCTGGCCCGTGTGATGTGCACAGCTTCTGGTCATCTTTCTTCTTTCTTCATTTTCATTACCTTACACTTGTTTGGATTGAATTCCAGCAAGTATTTGTTAGGCCATTCAAGGAGTTTATCAAAGTCTTCCTAAAACGCATCATCGAGTTTTGCATTCCTCATTAGCTTCGCATCGTCTGCAAGCATTGACTTGTATGACCTCACTCCCTCGGGCAGGTCGTTCATATAAATTAGAAAGAACTGGTCACAGGTTCGATCCTCGGGGTCTCTACTTGTTACATTCCTACAACTCAAAACCTCCTCTCTGACTAACTCTTTGTTCTTCGGGTATTCCTTTACCAAGTTCAATGTATTTTCAATTATTGCAGCTTGCTTTTCCATCTTGTAATCAGCCTTCCGTGAGGAACGGTACGACATGCTTTTGACAGTCTAGGAAAATACAGTCTATTTAACCTTCTTTTACTTGAAGTATTTTAGTAAGCTCGTTATAGAACTCAACTAAGATTGTCAGGCGCGGCTTTTCCTGTATATATTCAGGCTGCCTTTTCGTTACATCCACGGGAGACATCTCCCGTCACGCAGGGTGCAGTCGCGCCTCAACTTTAATATCAGTCCACCCTTCCATTGTCTTCCTTCACCTTTTTTGTTTACATGAAGTTCGTTTTCTGTTTACATGAAGTTCGTGGGTGACTTGGGTTTGTGGTTGACTTGGGTTCGTGGGTGGCTTGGGGGTGTGGTTGACTTGGGTTCGTGGGTGGCTTGGGTTTGTGGTTGACTTGGGTTCGTGGGTGATTTGGGTTCGTGGGTGATTTGGGTTCGTGGGTGATTTGGGTTCGTGGGTGATTTGGGTTCGTGGGTGATTTGGGTTCGTGGGTGACATGGGTTCATGGGTGGCTTGGGTTCGTGGATGACTTGGGTTCGTGGGTGACTTGGGTTCGTGGGTGACATGGGTTCGTGGGTGGCTTGGGTTCGTGGGTGATTTGGGTTCGTGGGTGGTTTGGGTTCATGGGTGGCTTGGGTTCGTGGGTGACTTGGGTTCGTGGGTGATTTGGGTTC